>NC_047550.1:708193-808741 GCF_012275295.1 Melopsittacus undulatus | reverse complement strand
GCTCCGGGGGCACCTGGGGGGGGAGGGGGAGGCCATTGGGGGCAATGGGGAGCTCATTGGGGTCAATGGAGTCAATGGAGTCAATGGGGTCAATGGGGAGGCCATTGGGGTCAATGGGGAGCATAATGGGGTCAATGGACTTAATGGGGTCAATGGACTCAATGGAGTCAATGGGGTCAATGGGGAGTCCATTGGGGGCAATGGGGAGCATAATGGGGTCAATGGAGTCAATGGGGAGGCCATTGGGGGCAATGGGGAGATCATTGGGGTCAATGGAGTCAATGGGGAACCCAATGGGGTCAATGGGGAGTCCATTGGGGTCAATGGAGTCAATGGGGTCAATGGGGAACGCATTGGGGTCAATGGGGAGCTCATTGGGGTCAATGGAGTCAATGGGGAGCCCATTGGGGTCAATGGAGTCAATGGGGAGCCCATTGGGGTCAATGGGGAGCATAATGGGGTCAATGGACTCAATGGAGTCAATGGGGTCAATGGGGAGGCCATTGGGGTCAATGGAATCAATGGAGTCAATGGGGAACACATTGGGGTCAACGGAGTCAATGGGGTCAATGGGGAACGCATTGGGGTCAATGGGGAGATCATTGGGGTCAATGGAGTCAATGGGGAGCCCATTGGGGTCAATGGGGAGATCATTGGGGTCAATGGAGTCAATGGGGAGCCCATTGGGGTCAATGGGGAGCATAATGGGGTCAATGGACTCAATGGAGTCAATGGGGTCAATGGGGAACCCAGTGGGGTCAATGGAGTCAATGGGTAACCCAGTGGGGTCAATGGAGTCAATGGGGAACCCTGTATCCCTGCCCCTATCCCTGTATCCCTGCCCCTATCCCTGTATCCCTGCCCCTATCCCTGTCTATCCCTGTCTATCCATGTATATCCATATGTATCCATATGTATCCATATGTATCCATGTGTATCCCTGCCCCTATCCCTGTATCCCTGTCTATCCATGTCTATCCATGTGTATCCATATGTGTCCCTGTCTATCCCTGTCTCTATCCCTGTATCCCTGTATATCCATATGTATCCATATGTATCCCTGTCTATCCCTGTATCCCTGCCCCCCCCCTCTGTACGTGCTCGGCGCTGGCCCCGCTCGGGACAGGCTGTTCCTGTCCCTGGCGCTGCGCCCGGGGGCCGGGGGGCGGGGCCAGGCCAATGTATGCTAATGTATGCTAATGAATGCTAATGAGGGCACGCCCACACGTGCGCTGGCAGCTCCCGCTCGGGACCGACTCGTTCCATGCCACCCCATGGAGGTACTGGGAGAACTGGGAGCAGGGCTGGGCTCGAACTGGGAGCAGTCACTGGGCACTGAATGGGACCAGTCCCAGGCTCTAACTGGGACCAGTCCTGGGCTCTGAATGGGACCAGTCCCAGGCTCTAACTGGGACCAGTCCTGGGCTCTGAATGGGACCAGCCCCAGGCTCTAACTGGGACCAGTCACTGGGCACTGAATAGGACCAGTCCCAGGCTCTAACTGGGACCACTTTTTGCCTCTAACTGGGACCAGTTACTGGGCACTGAATGGGACCAGTCCCGGGTTCTAACTGGGACCAGTTACTGGGCTCTAACTGGGACCAGCCCCAGGCTATAACTGGGACTACTTTTGGCCTCTAACTGGGACCAGCCCCAAGCTCTAACTGGGACCAGTCACTGGGCACTGAATAGGACCAGTCCCGGGTTCTAACTGGGACCAGTTACTGGGCTCTAACTGGGACCAGCCCCAGGCTATAACTGGGACTACTTTTGGCCTCTAACTGGGACCAGCCCCAAGCTCTAACTGGGACCAGTACAAGTCACTGGGGGTGTGTGTATGCAGATACCCCACCAAGGCCACGCGTGTGCACCCCATGACCCCATAGGCTGCCCCAGGACCCCCATAAACCCCATAAGTGCCCCCCCATATACCCCCCCCCAGGGCCCCCCATGGCCCAATCCTGCCCCCCCCCCCCCCCCCCCAAACCAGACCCCCCCTAAAAAGACCCGGACTCAGGACCCCGCCCCCCCCATAGGGTCAGATTCTGCCCCCCAAACACACCCCATTGAGGACCCCCCCCCCAGGACCCCGCCCCCCAACTCCGGAGCCCCTGAGCCCCCCCCCCATAGGGTCCGATTCTACCCCCCCAAACAGACCCCATTGTGGACCCCCCCCCCCCATAGGGTCCGATTCTGCCCCCCCAAACACACCCCATTGAGGACCCCCCCCCAGGACCCCGCCCCCCAACTCCGGACCCCCTGAGCCCCCTCCCCCCCCCATAGGGCCCGATTCTGCCCCCCCCAAACACACCCCATTGAGGACCCCCCCCCCCGGACCCCGCCCCCTCGGGTCGTATCCTGCCCCCCCCCCCCCCCCATTGCCCCGTTCCTGCCCCCCCCCCCCCCCATTGTACCCCATGGTCCGTTCCCCCCCCCCCCGGTTCTCCCCCCCCCCCCCCTTGCCCCCCCCCCCCCCTTACCTCGCCCCCGGCCGCCCGTCCATGGCCGCCGCCGCCGCCCGCAGCGCGCCCCCTCCCCGGCCACGCCCCCTCCCTCGAGGCCACGCCCCCCTCGGCACGCCCCATTGGCCAGCGGCCCAAGCCCCCCGCCCAGGACACGCCCCCTCCTCCCCTCCCCCTTATTGGCAGCCTGCCCGGGGCCCCCCGCCCGGGACACGCCCCCTTCGGCAGGCAGCCAATCAGACCACGCCCCCCTCCGGCTTGACCACGCCCCCGGGGTGTCCCTGGCCACGCCCCCCCCTGTGGCCACGCCCCCATGAGCGCCCCCCCCCCTATTTGCTGCCGTGGCCGCGCCGAGGCCACGCCCCCTCCGGTTTCCCCGCCAAGCCACGCCTCCTTTTCCCGCGTTTACGCGGAAGTGACACGTGAGGGACGGGAACGGGAACGGGAATGGGAATGGGGATGGGAATGGGATGGGAATGGGAATGGGAATGGGATGGGAATGGGAATGGGAATGGGGATGGGGACGGGAATGGGAATGGGGATGGGATGGGAATGGGACGGGAACGGGAATGGGAATGGGAATGAGAAAGGGAATGGGAATGGGAATGGGACAGGAATGGGAATGGGAACGGGAATGGGGATGGGAATGGGAATGGGAATGGGGATGGGAATGGGAATGGGAAAGGGAATGGGAATGGGATGGGAATGGGAACGGGAATGGGGATGGGAATGGGAATGGGGATGGGGACGGGAATGGGAATGGGGATGGGATGGGAATGGGACGGGAACGGGAATGGGAATGGGAATGAGAAAGGGAATGGGAATGGGAATGGGACAGGAATGGGAATGGGAACGGGAATGGGAATGGGAATGGGAAAGGGAAAGGAACGGGAATGGGAAAGGGAAAGGGAATGGGACGGGAATGGGAATGGGAATGGGGATGGGGATGGGAATGGGAATGGGAATGGGAATGGGAAAGGGAATGGGACGGGAACGGGAATGGGAATGGGAAAGGGAATGGGAAAGGGAAAGGAACGGGAATGGGAATGGGAAAGGGAATGGGAAAGGGAATGGGAAAGGGAAAGGAACGGGAATGGGAATGAGAACGGGAATGGGAACGGGAAAGGGAATGGGAACGGGAATGGGAACAGGAACAGGAATGGGAACGGGAATGGGAATGAGAACGGGAATGGGAACGGGAAAGGGAATGGGACGGGAACGGGAATGGGAATGGGAAAGGGAATGGGAAAGGGAAAGGAACGGGAATGGGAATGGGAAAGGGAATGGGAATGGGAACGGGAATGGGAATGGGAAAGGGAATGGGAACGGGAACAGGAAAGGGAATGGGAACGGGAATGGGAATGGGAACAGGAACAGGAATGGGAACGGGAAATGGGAATGAGGCCCCTCCGGTGTTCCTGTTGTGCCCGTTCCCCATTCCCAGTGCCTGGCTGACGGGAGCAGGGGCTGGGCCCTTTTGGGGTTAATTTGGGGCCTTTTGGGGCTTTTCCAGGTGGTTTGGGGGCAATTCCAGCAGGTTTGGGGCATTTGGGATCAACTTTGGGGCCTGCTCCCGACGTCAATGGGGGAGCAGCACCAACGGCTCCTGGTATTCCCACCTTCCCATCCCAAGCATCCCATAGGGATCAGGATCCCTAAGGATGGAGCCGATGCTGCTCCCATAGCAACAAAGCATATAGGGATGGTCCCCATTAGGGTGGTCCTGGAGCATCCTTGTGTTATCCTTATGGAATTCCGGGTTAAGCTCCAGACCAGCATTAAAGGCTCTTATCCCGAGATTCCAATGGGCAGGAATCCCATTCCAGGCCCCAGTGTGGGGCCGACCCATGCAATGGTCCTGGGGGGGGATCCCAGTGCTGGTTCAGCATCACACACATAGGGAAGGACCAGATTCCAGGCAGGAATTCCCATCTCCCATAGGCAATTCCCGACTCCCATAGATGATTCCCCCTCCCATAGGCCATGATATAGAGGCAATAGGACAATTCCCATAGGGAATTCCCATCTCCCATAGGGAATTCCCTCTCCCATAGGGAATTCCCATCTCCTATAGGGAATTCCCTCTCAGATAGACCATGACTCCTGTGGACAATTCCCATCTCCCAACCCTTTGCCATCCCAATCCCACCTCCACGTTTTAATCCCCCTCCCCCACCCTAAAACCCCTCCCCCACCCCCTAAAAACTCCACCCCCACCACCCAAAACCCCCTCCCCCACCCTATAAAACCCCTCCCCCACCCTAATAAAACCCCTCCCCCACCCCTAAACACCCCTCCCCCACCCCAACACCCCTCCCCCACCCCAAAACCCCCTCCCCCACCCTATAAAACCCCTCCCCCACCCCAAAACTCCCTCCCCCACCCCCTAAAAACCCCTCCCCCAAACCCCCCCCAAAACCCCCACCCCCACCCCTAAAACCCCCTCCCCCACCCTATAAAGCCCCTCCCCCCACCCCCTAAAAACCCCTCCCCCACCCCCAAACCCCCCCAAAACCCCCTCCCCTAAACACCCCTCCCCCACCCCACCCCCCCTCCCCCACCTTATAAACCCCCTCCCCCCCCAACCCTGTATATCCATGTATCCCCCCACCCCTAACCCTAACCCTAATCCCTCCCCCACCCCCACCACCCAAACCCCCCTCCCCCACCCCCTAAAAAACCCCTCCCCCACCCCCAAACCCCCTCCCCCACCCCCAAAAACCCCTCCCCCCCCCCACCCCCCTCCCCCTCCCCAACCCCCCCTCCCCCACCCTATAAACCCCTCCCCCCCCCCCCAAATTCAACACCACAAACCCCCACAGCTTACAAAAATACTCTTTACCCCCCCTCGTCTCTTAAAAATAGCCCAGAATCGGTTAAAACCCGGGGGGGGGGAGGGGGGAGGGGCATTAGGGCATCGCTTCCAACGGGGTCTGCGTTGGGGGGTCCCCATCCGGTCTCCCCTCTTCCCGTTTGGTAAGGTCCATATTGGTGCCATTGGTGCCACCATTGGTGCCATTGGTGGTGCCATTGGTGCCATTGGTCTGGGAGCATCCATTGGCCACCCGCGGCCCCTTGGCCTTGGCGCGGCTGCCGTAGACCTTGTACTTGAGGAGGAGGAGGACGATGAAGACCAGCACCGAGGCCACGATGACGCCGCCGATGGCCAGGATGACGGTGGCGCCCGGCACGTGGGGGGGGCGGGGGGGGCAGGGTCGCGCCGGGGTCGCGGTGGTGAAGCTGGCGCATCCCAGGCGCCGCGTGGCGGGTAGCGCGGTGGAGGCGTCGGCGTAGAGCGCCAGGACGCAAAGGTCGTAGGCGCGACCGGGCGCGAGGTCGCGGAGGGAGAAGGAGGCGGAGGCCGCGGGGAGCATCCTATGGGAGATATAGGGTCAGTGGTGGGGTCATAGGGGGTCAGTTGTGGGGTCATAGGGGGATAATGGGGTCTGGGAGCATCCTATAGGGGAGATGGGGTGGTCATGATGTATGGAATAATGGGGTCTGGGAGCATCCTATGGGGGGGATGGGGGGAGATGGGGTCAGTGGTGGGGCCATAGGGTGGGATAATGGGGTCTGGGAGCATCCTATGGGAGATGGGGGATGGGGTCAGTGGTGGTGCCATAGGGTGGGATAATGGGGTATGGAGATGGGGGGAGATGGGGTTAGTGGTGGTCATGATGTATGGAATAATGGGGTATGGGAGCATCCTATAGGGGAGATGGGGTCAGTGGTGGTCATGATGTATGGAATAATGGGGTCTGGGAGCATCCTATGGGGGAAATGGGAGATGGGGTCAGTGGTGGGGTCATAGGGGGGGATAATGGGGTTTGGGAGCCTCCTATGGGAGACATGGGGTCAGTGGTGTCATGATGTATAGAACAATGGGGTATGGGAGCATCCTATAGGGGAAATGGGGTCAGTGGTGGTCATGATGTATAGAACAATGGGGTATGGGAGCATCCTATGGGAGATATAGGGTCAGTGGTGGTCATGATGTATAGAATAATGGGGTATGGGAGCATCCTATGGGGGAGATGGGAGGAGATGGGGTCAGTGGTGGTCATGATGTATAGAACAATGGGGTATGGGAGCATCCTATGGGAGACATGGGGTCAGTGGTGGGGCCATAGGGGGATAATGGGGTATGGGAGCATCCTATGGGGGAGATGGGGGGAGATGGGGTCATAGGGGGGGTAATGGGGTCTGGGAGCATCCTATGGGAGACATGGGGTCAGTGGTGGGGGCATAGGGGGTAATGGGGTCTGGGAGCATCCTATGGGAGACATGGGGTCAGTGGTGTCATGATGTATAGAACAATGGGGTCTGGGAGCATCCTATGGGAGACATGGGGTCAGTGGTGGGGTCATAGGGGGAATGATGGGGTATGGATGGGGAGGGATATATGGGAATAGATGGGAATATAGATGGGAATATAGATGGGAATGGGTATGTAGGAATGGATATATAGGTAGAGATGGGAATGGGTATACAGGCATGGATATCTGAGTATAGATAGGAATAGATGTTTAGGAATGGATATATAAGTATATATAGGAATGGATATATAGGAATGGATATACAAGTATATATAGGAATATATAGGCATGGATATATAAGTATATAGGAATGGATATATATCCATGCCTATATATCTATTCCTATATACTCATACATCCATTTGTATATATCTATTCCTATATATACTTATAGATATATATACTTATATATATACTTATAAGTATATATATATTCTTATATAAGTATATATAGAAATAGATATATAGACATGAATATATGGGTATATATAGGAATGGATTTATGGCTATATATAGGAATAGATATATAAGAATGGATGCATGGGTATAGGAATAGATATATAGACATGAATATATGTGTATATATAGGAATAGATATATAGGAATGGATATATAAGTATATATGGGAATATACATACAGGAACAGATATAGAGGAATATATATATGGGAATGTATAAAGGAATAGGTATATGGGAATATACATAGAAGTATATATAGGAATACATATACAGGGGTAGATATATAAGAATGGATATATAGGAATAGATATGCAGGGATATATATATAAGTACATACAGGAATCACATGTATCGATGATATATACATTATACAGATGAATATACATAATCTATATACGCAGAATATATATGTCATGTTTATCTAATGTATCCTATAGATTGTATATAACATATTCTAACACATACTATAGATTTTCTATAACCTCTCACCATCTATTCTATAGATGATATATACATTATACATGTGAATATACATCCCCCCCGAATCCATATCTCATCTATATATACATGAGACCCTTGCTACTCCTCCTCACTAGCTGGTAGCCATGGCAACGGGAGGATGCATGGCATCCATCCCTCTCCCCTCCCCCCTTAGGGATGCTGTGCTTCCATAGGGATGCTGTGCTTCCATAGGGATGCTGTGCTTCCATAGGGATGCTATGCTTCCATAGGGATGCTATGCTTCCATAGGGATGCTGTGCTTCCATAGGGATGCTGTGCTTCCATAGGGATGCTGCTGGTACCCAAGGGATGGAGATGGGATAAGGGTGGATGGGTTCCAATAGGAACAGGGCAAGTTCTATTCCTCCACATCAAAATACCCTCAATTCCAACCGGAATTCCCAAAACTGCCTTGAAATATCCTCAATTCCAACCGGAATTCCCAAAACTCCACATCAAAATACCCTCAATTCCAACCAGAATTCCCAAAACTCCACATCGAAATACCCTCGATTCCAACCGGAATTCCCAAATACCCTGAATTCCAACCGGAATTCCCAACACTATTCCCACCTCCTACCTTGCCCATCACCCAATGGGTGAAGGAGCCGACTGCTCCCTCATTCCATCCTATGGGTACCCTGCCCAGAGCCTTCCCCCCCCCCCATTCCCAACCCTATTCCCAAAGCCAGGAATACCTGTAGACCAGGATGTCATCGGAAGAGCTGTTGTATTGGATCTGGTACATCCGCATCCCGGGCAGGTGATGCTGGGAAGGCCATTGGATAAGGGCTGAGGATGAAGTCAGCTCCGTCACCGTCACCCCCTTGTCCTGCTGGGCCTTGGTCTCATTGGGAACGCTGGATTTGGCCGGGATAAGGATATCGGAGGGGCCGGATTCGGTGTCCTTATCACAACCGGAGCTGTTGGCCAGGGTGGGATATGGTGACACCAACAGCTCAACCGGTGCCGTGGACTCACCGGCTGCATTGGATGCTATGCAGGTGAATGTGCCTTCATCCCCTAAGGAAGCAAGGAGGATATCCAAGGTCCCGTTGTCATAGGAGACGGTCCTGGATGTGTTGGACACCAGCTTCCCATCGGGAGCGATCCAACGCACGTAGGGATCGGGGTCACCAACAGCCTTACACTTGAGGGCCACACTCTGCCCCTCGGTGGCCGTCAGTTTTGGGGTGCGATGGGTGATCATTGGGGGTTCACAGATGAACTCCTCCTCCTTGATGGACCAGAAGTACTTCCCCATTAGCTCCGGTGGGGAAGCACAAGTCTCCAGGTCATCCTCCCTGGTGAGGCGGCGCAACCAGACCAGCTCGCAGTTACAATGCAACGGGTTACCCCCGAAGCTCAACACCAGGGACGTCAATGGGGACCCCTTGGGTTTGGTGTACACCGGGATGCGGGAGAACAGCGGGTCCGGAGGGATCTTCTTGAGCTTGTTGGAGGTCATGTCCAAGCGGGCGAGCTTATGGAGGTTGGAGAAGATCCCTTCGGGTACAGCCTCGATCAGGTTGTGATCCAGGCTGATGGTGTTGACGTTGGACAGCTTGGCGATGGTTGCCCATGGAACCTGGACCAGGTTGTTGTAGGACAGGTCCAGGTCCTCAATGGTCTCAATGAAGTCATCCAATGACCCAGGGGAGATGGAGCTGAGCTGGTTGTTGCTGAGGATCAAGTGCCGCAGGTTGACCAACCCCTTGAAGTGCTCCTGGTGGATGGTTGTCAACCGGTTGCTGTCCAGGTGTAAGGCATGGAGGCCTCGGAGGTCGGCGAAGGCGTAAGGCATGATGTGACTGATGGTGTTCCTGGACAGCGTCAGGTGGATGAGGTTGGTCATGTTGGCAAAGTCCTTCCTCCGTAGGGTGGTGATGAAGTTGTCCATGAGCCGCAGCTCTGCCGTGCGCCGGTCCAGGGCTCCGGGCACGAACAGGAGCCCGGTCTTGGTGCAGAGGATGGTGAAGGAGGGGGACAGGCTCTGGCACATGCAGCGGTTGGGGCAGGTCATGGCTAAGGTGGTGGTGGTCAGGGCCAGGAGGGGCAGCAGGACGGTGGCCATCGTTGGGGGAGCTGGGGGGAGAGAGGGGGTGAGGGGGGTAGGGGGATATGGGGGATATGGGGGGATATAGGGATAGGGGGGAATGGGGGATATGGGGATAGGGGGATAGGGGGGAATGGGGGGAGAGGGGGAATAGGTGAGGAGGGGGGATAGGGGGAATGGGGGGATAGGGGGATATGGGGGATGGGGGATAGGGGGGATGGGGGATATGGGGGAATGGGGGATATGGGGATAGGGGGAATGGGATATGGGGATAGGGGGAATGGGATATGGGGGGAGAGGGGGAATGGGTGAGGAGGGGGGATAGGGGTAATGGGAGGATAGGGGGAAGGAGGAGGAATAGGGGGATAGGGGGAATGGGGGGATATGGGGGGATAGGTGAGGAGGGGGGATAGGGGGGAATGGGGGGATAGGGGGAATGGGGGGATAGGGGGAATGGGGGATATGGGGGGAATGGGGGATATGGGGGGAGAGGGGGAATAGGTGAGGAGGGGGGATAGGGGAAATGGGGGGATAGGGGGAATGGGGGAGGAATAGGGGGATAGGGGGGATAGGGGGAATGGGGGATATGGGGAAGGAGGAGGAATAGGGGGATAGGGGGAATAAGGGGGAGAAATGGGGGGGATGGGGGAAATAAGGGGGAATGGGGTGAATGGGGGCGAGAAGGAGGAATGGGTGAGGAGAGGGGATAGGGGGAATGGGGGGAATAGGGGGAAGGAGGAGGGATGGGAGGGATAGGGGGGAAATAAGGAGGAGGAATGGGGTGAATGGGGGGAAAAGACTTTCACCTGCAGAGGATTTAGGGGCATTTGTGGGGAGGGAAACTCAATAATTGAGCCTCTAAATCGCCCTAAAAACCCCAAAACCGGCCAAAATTCCCATTTGGAAGCACAGGGATTTGGGGGGGGGGTGGGGGGAGGGGTGGTTGGGGGGGGGGTGTGTTTCCTATCCAGTGCTTTGGCAGAGCAGATGGATGCACAGGAGGAAGGAGCTATAATGGTCCCAGCATCTGCTATGGGGGAGACAAAGGTGACCCCAATCCTATGGGAAAGGGTCCGAGGGATGCAGAGGATCAGCCCCAATGGCCCATTCCCCATAATGACCCCAAAGGCTGTTGGGAATCGCTGCTCCATATGGGATCTGAGTTACATTCATTCCCAAACTGGAATGGAACTGGATGGTGTTCCCATAGGGAAGCACACACACCCTAAGGGATCCCATAGAGCTGGATGAGGGGACACGGCTGATAGGCAACCAGTGCCATTTAGAGGGGTATATAAATGGGATGTATCATGGTATAGATATGAGAATATATATTATATATTATATATATTATATATATATATTATATAGGGTTATATATATATATTATATAGGGTTATATATATATATTATATCTATTATATGAGAATAATATATATGATATATGAAAGCTGTTCTATATGATTACAATATACCTTTTTCTATATAAATGGTATATATTATTATATACTATCATATTTTTAGATAATATTATATTATATAATTATAAATATATTATGTAATATAATATTATATTATATATCATTATATATTATAATATATAATGTATTATTACGTAATATAATAATATATAATTATATAGAAATGGTTCATATTATTACATATGTTATAATAATATAGAATTACATATATAAATCGTATAATTATATATGATAATAATATGTAATTACATATAGATGTTTATGTAGTAATATTATATCATAATAATATAGAATTATGCATAAAAGGTAGATAGGATCATATTATAATGCACAATTATAGGAAAATATTCTATTATCTGCTTGAATAACATATAATTATATCTATTATATAATATTATATATTATATTATGGGTCTATATTATCACATTATACCCATATCTAATCCCCATTAACTCCTCTCATTCCCACAAAGCCCCTTTGGGGCTGAGCATCTGCAGCATCAGCCCCATTCAAACCCCCTGGAAATGGCTAAAAAGGGGGAAAACGCCTCAAAAAGCATCCTTCATCCTTCCCCTATGGGACCAGAGGGGAACCCACATCCATCCCAATGCATATGGATCCAGAGCACTGGGGTCCATAAGCCAGCATTGGCCCTTAGGAATAGGGCCAATAAAGAGCTTCCCATTGGGTGCTATGGGAGCTGAGCTGGAGAAGGGATACCCATAAACCCAACCTTGATCCCTATCTCCCCTATATTCACCTGGAATTGGGCTCATTGAACCCCCCCAAAGCCATTTATACCCTTAAAAACACCCCAAACCACCCCAAAATGCCCTGAAACTGAGGACATCCACTATGGGGTTAATGGTTAATCCCACAGTTAAGTAGGGCCAATAGGGAGAAACAGCAGAACTGGGAATACTGGGATCACCCCAGTGTCAAACAGGGATGAGAATGGCACAAATGGGGGGGGTTTAACCTCATTTGATCCTATTGGATCCTAGAAGGGGAAAATGGGTCAAAATCAGGTGGTTTTGGGTCATGGGATGGCTCTTTCCAATGCCATGAGGATGTCAGCCATGGGATTGTGTTTGAGGCTCTTCCATGCCATGAATCCCTTATATTATATATCATTATATATGATATATGGTATTATTATATAGCTATAATTACATATTCTTATCTGTATTACATTATTAATAATTACATATTAGATATCCAGATATAATTATATATATTAGATACCCATATATAATTATATAGATTAGATTTCCACATATAATTATATACATTAGACATCCACATGTAATTATATACATTAGATATCAATATATAATTATATATATTATGTATCCACTCTATAAATTACCTATTCATATAGAATTCTATACATTAGACATATGTACAGAATCCTATACATTAGCCATATAGAATTCCATACATTAGTTATCCATACAGAATTCTATACATTAGCTCTCCATGTGTAATTCTATACATTAGCTATCCATATAGACTCCTATACATTAGTTATACATATAGCATTCTATGCATTAGCTACCCCTATAGAATCCTATACATTAGCTATCCATATAGAATCCTATACATTCGCTATCCATATAGACTCCTATACAAGAGCTATCCCTATATCCCAGGCATTCCTCCTAGTGAATCCGCTTCCATAGGCACTTCCAGCTGGGATCCGGTCCCACCTGAGCCAGTGAGGATGGGAAGCCCATCACACATCCAGTGTGGAATGGGATAGAGCTGATGGGGCTCCCATATTCCCATTGCTTCCCAGTCATTCCCATTGCTCCCATATTCCCATTGCTTCCCAGTCATTCCCATTGCTTCCCAGTCATTCCCATTGCTCCCATATTCCCATTGCTCCCATATTCCCATTGCTTCCCAGTCATTCCCATTGCTTCCCAGTCATTCCCATTGTTCCCATATTCCCATTGCTTCCCAGTCATTCCCATTGCTTCCCAGTCATTCCCATTGCTCCCATATTCCCATTGCTTCCCGATGCAGGAAGTGCAAAGGCAAGCAGAGGTCAGCATTGCCTTTAAGAATGGAAGCATCCCATAATGCTCCCGCTTGATCCCTAAGGAAGAGCCCCCAAACCAGACATAACAGAGCCGGTTTAACCAAATCTGCCCACTTTGGGCCCAGAAAAGCCTGGCTGGAACCAATGGGATGGCTCAGAGCATCCCTATGGATTGCCCTCAGCACACACAGGATAGGGCATTGTATTGTATTGTATTATTATATACATAATATATAATGCTATTATTATATTTAATAGTATTATATACATTCTATATATGATATCTAATATATAGAATAGATATTATTATATATTATTGTATACTATATATATAAAATAGCATTTTATATATATAAAAGTATATATAGCATTATGTATATATACAGTCAAGTATATATAGCATTATATATATATAGTCAAGTATATATAGCATTATATATATATATACAGTCAAGTATATATAGCATTATATATATATATACAGTCATGTAATACCTACTGGGATTATATATATAATAGTATTAATAATATTACTCTAGAGATAATAATATTATCTATTATTTAATTATATTATTAAATATTATTTTATTATATTGTTATCGACATAATAATAGATAATATTATTATATGTAATAGTATTCTATATATAATCAATATAAAATAGCATTTTATATCTATATACACCAGTCTATATAGCATCATATATATACACAGACATTTAATACCTCCTCCATGCAAGCCAATTGCACGTCCTTTGGTGCCTCCTATTCCAAGTGGGAGCGATCCTGACGGCCCCCATGGGATGCGGAGCAGTGTCCATGCCATCCCATAGGCTTCCCATAGGAAAACCCACTCCCACCACCCACCCACCCACCAGACATGGGAATAGCTTCCCATTCCCTGCCTGTTGCCCTTCCAAGCCATGGGAATGGGCCTTGCTCCAAGCGGGATGCATCCCAATGGAGCATCCCTAAATACCCGCGCTGGTACTTTGAGGTTGTACTGGAGTCACTGGGCTGTGCCATAGACACCCATAGTGACCCATAGACACCCATAGTGACCTATAGATCCCCATAGACACCCATAGTGACCCATAGACACCCATAGTGACCCATAGACACCCATAGTGACCCATAGATCCCCATAGACACCCATAGTGACCCATAGATCCCCATAGTGACCCATAGACTCCCATAGTGACCCATAGTGACCCATAGACACCCATAGTGACCCATAGATCCCCATTCACCCCATAGATCCCCATAGTGACCCATAGATCCCCATAGCTCCCCATAGATCCCCATAGACACCCATAGTGACCCATAGATCCCCATTCACCCACGCCGGCAGCACCCAGTACCCGCACTCATTCCCAACACCAGTTTGGAGCTGGCAATTGGTGCCTATGGGAATGGGGGGGGGGGGAATTCCATAGCGGCTCCTGCTCCATCCCAAGCTCCATGGATGGAAGGGGGTGACCTTCAGGTCCGTTCCCAGCACCGGAGGGGCAGGGAATGGGATTATCCATTGGGAATAGCAGGGATCCCATTCCCAGGTGCATGAGGAGCAGGATGGGCCCTCTCGTGGTGAGCGCAGCGAGCAGGGGAGATGCTGCACTGCCTGCGGTGATCCTGGGATCACCCCGCATGGACGAGCCTAAAACCGGCGCTTTTCAACCCAAAATCAGGGGGGGGACGTGAAATGGGATCATCCGGTTGCGATGAACACAATCACTGTTGGTTTCTGCTCTTTTGGGGCTAAAAAAGGGGGTTTTAAGCCTTAGGTAGGGGGTTTAAGCTCAGGTCTATGCATTAAGCCTTAGGTATCCTACGTGCAGCTGTTTTCAATCACGGCTGCTTAGGTCTATGCATTAAGCTCAGCTCGGAGCTTAGGGGGCTCTTGTAGGGCAAACCCTCCCTTCGGCAAAGCCCAAACCCGCTTCCCAAGGGGTTTTCCAGCCCAGCTCCATCCGGCTCCATGGGCTCTGCCATTCCCAACGTCGGGAATCACCTCAATGACACAGCCGCTCGTCGCCTGTAGCATCAGGGATGGGGATGGAGCAGGGAACACCGCCCGCTTCCATAGGGAACACAGACCGGGATGGCAGCATCCCCAACCCCCCCTCGCATCCATCCATCCCTCGGCTCTCCGCAGCATTCCAGCGGCTGGGAAGGGTGGATCCCAGCTCGGGAAGCAGGCGGTGACACTGCAGTTTATCACCTCAGGCACATAACGGGGCCCCCCCCGTACCCCCCGTTCCGGTACCGGTCCGAGGACCCCTATGGGAGGACGGAGAGGGACCGGACGCCCCCATCACCCTTAGCGCTATGGGGCCGGTAACCGGAGCCTCGCTCTCACCTCTCCCGTTGCGAGCCTATAGGGCCGGCATCACGTCCGTTGTGCCCCCCCCGCCGCCGCCGTCCATGGTCGGTACCGGCGGAGCCTCCCGCACCGGCGGAGCCGGAGCCGCAGGGGCGGCGGCGGCGGAGGAGGAGGAGGAGGAGGAGGAAGGAGACGGGAGGAGGAGGAGGAAGGGGGAGGAAGGAGGCTCCGCCCAGCCCCGCCCTGCGGAGAACGGGGAGGGGGAGGGGACCCATGGAGCATCCTCATGGTCCCATGTTGGGATGCAGGAGCAGCATCCACCAGTGATGCAGAGATTGGGGAGGGGGAGGGGACCCATGGAGCATCCTCATGGTCCCATGTTGGGATGCAGGAGCAGCATCCCTGGTGATACAGAGATCGGGGAGGGGGATGTGGTACCCATGGAGCATCCTCATGGTCCAGGGTTGGGATGCAGGAGCAGCATCCACCAGTGATGCAGATATAGGGGATGGAGATGTGGTACCCATGGAGCATCCTCATGGTCCAGGGTTGGGATGCAGGAGCAGCATCCCCAGTGATGGGGCAGAGATCGGGGAGGGAGATGTGGTACCCATGGAGCATCCTCATGGTCTGGGGTTGGGATGCAGGAGCAGCATCCCTGGTGATGATGCAGAGATCGGGGAGGGGGATGTGGTACCCATGGAGCATCCTCATGGTCCGGGGTTGGGATGCAGGAGCAGCATCCCTGGTGATGATGCAGAGATCGGGGAGGGGGATGTGGTACCCATGGAGCATCCTCGTGGTCCCATGTTGGGATGCAGGAGCAGCATCCACCAGTGATGGGGCAGAGATTGGGGAGGGAGATGTGGTACCCATGGAGCATCCTCGTGGTCCGGGGTTGGGATGCAGGGAGCAGCATCCCCAGTGATGCAGATATAGGGGACGGAGATGTGGTACCCATGGAGCATCCTCATGGTCCCGTGTTGGGATGCAGGGAACAGCATCCACCAGTGATGGGGCAGAGATTGGGGACGGAGACCCTAATACCCACGTCCTTATCCTTTATCATCCTTATCTCTTGTCATAGGCCCCTTGGCTTTGGTTCATCTTTGCCTTGCATCACCTCCATGCTGTGTTAGGAAGGAGGAATGGGGTTGGATGAGTCCAACCCAACCCATTCCATGAATCCATGGGTTTCCCATCACTGGCTCCTTATGGATATCAGGAAGGGGAGAAACACCTTTTGGTCCTCATCTCTTGGCCTCCATCCCATCCAGATCCCCCTTCTGATCCCATCCTGGCCCCTCCTGTGGTCCACCCTGTCCTATGGGGCATCCTATGGGGATGCTCTCCTTTAACCATAGCTCTTTGCTCTCCTTCTCCTTGGCTTCCTGCAGGGAATGAACCCATGGAATAGAAATGATCCTGTTCAGACCAATGGGAACCCTGTTCCCATTGGAACCAATTGTTCCCATTGCTCTGAACAGGATCATTCCTATTCCATGGGTTCATTCCCTGCAGGATAAGGCTCTTACCCCCCAATTCCAATCCTTGCTCACCTCCCAAAGCATTGCAAGTGCTGCTGTTCCCATAGGGAAGAAGTTCTTCCTGCTGTTCCCATAGAACCTCCTATGCTCCAGTTTACACCCATTGCCCCATCACTGGGTACCACTAAAACATCCTATCTCCATCACCCTGACACCATTGCCCCATCACTGGGTATCACTAAAACATCCTATCTCCATCATCCTGACACCATTGCCCCATCACTGGGCACCACTAAAACATCCTATCTCCATCATCCTGACACCATTGCCCCATCACTGGGTATCACTAAAACATCCTATCTCCATCACCCTGACACCATTGCCCCATCACTGGGTACCACTAAAACATCCTATCTCCATCACCCTGACACCCTTCCCAACACCCCATAGCCTCCTCCAGCTCCATCAGCATCTCATAAGGGGGATGCTCCACTCCCTCCATCCCCTTTGTGGCTCTGGACTTCCAAGCAATTCCCTGTCCATCCAGAACTGGATGTGTTATTCCAGACTCATCCTCCCCAAGGCAGAGTGGAGGGGGATGAGACCCTCTCTTGCCCTACCAACCTAATGCACCCTAGGATGCACTGTGCTTATGGGCATCCCCCTATCCAGCAGTGCTGGTACCCTGCATCCGGTTGCCATGTCAACCCATCAATTGGCCCAAAGGGGACCCTTGATCCTCTTGCATCTATATGGGGTCGCTCTGTTGTCCATCAGCAGGGTCCTTGCATCAATGTACCCCAATCCGCATCCCACTTGACCTCAAGCATCCCTTCAGTTGGGTACCGGTACCCAAGGCCTATTGATGGGTGATGCGTTCCTTAGGGGAGGCTGCTGGTTGTAGGTTGGCTTGGGAAGCAGCTTGATTCATGGACCAGTATCTATATTATATCATATTATATCTATATTATATCTATGTTATATCTATATTATATCATATTATATCGATATTATATCTATATTATATCATATTATATCTATATTATATCTATATTATATCATATTATCTTTTCCCTGGTTTTGGGAAGCAGGTTTGGATTGGGAATGGGATGCAGGAGAAGCTGGAACAGGCACATCCGCACTCAGGAGCATCCCAACCCATCCCTTGTTTTCAGGCAGTTCCATACAGAACAGATGCAATTCATCACTTCAATAATGACCATAAAACCCCACAACAACCCTGGGACACTGACTTATCCATGCCCCAAATCCTGCTTTCCCCCTGTATCCCATAGGAAGCAGCATCCCCTTTGTGCTGACTCAGCATCATTCCCAAGTGATGCCTCCCCCTTCCAGACCCATTCCAGCCAGCAGGAAATGGGGCTGAGGAATCAAATAGGGTCAGGTGTGAGTGTTGGGATCCCATTCCCATAGGGAATCATGGAGCTTGGAGCCTCTGAGGCTCGCAAAGGAAGGGACCCTGATACATGAAGCCTACGCAAAGCATCCCTGGATCCATTTGTATGCAGGAGGCATCCGCTTGGATGCTGAAGGTTAGTCTATTTTTAACACCCTGCTGCTGTTCTCCTTAAGAGGATATAGGATCCATCAACTCCCAACCACTTCCCTATCACTGCCTTTAAAGCAGGAGCAATCCATATGTGTGCCTTGCCATAGGTGATGCTGACAGGGGAGCACTTACATTGTCATCTCCATCCTAAAGCTGCTTTACGTCGTGTTCCCATCATCCAGGAGGAAGGATGCTAGGGAAGCATAGGGAATCATGGAATGGGGTTGGAAAGGACCTTAAGGTCACCCAGTTCCACTGTAGAACCCTATAGATGCTTTAAGGATGCTTTTGCCTTGGGGAGGATGGAGTAAAGGGCTTATGGAGAACAGCAAAGCCTTAGGAATGCAAAGGGAATGGAAACTAGGGCAAGCATAGCAAGTGCATATCCCATCTCCAAGCAGGAGCTGTTGGAGACACTGTGTGAGCTGAATCTCTATATCCCTCCCTGTGTCTCCTATAGGATGCTTAGGAGGATGCTCGCGCTGCCATCCTGCATCCTCATCCTGCTCGGTAGCAGAGCATCGAGTGGTCCAAGCTGGGCAAAACCCATGTGAATAACCAGAAACAAGGGGTCGTTTTGGGGCTGGTTTGGTCAAAATGGGGCTTCCTACAGCCAGCATCCCAAACCTCATTCCCACTTACACCCATATCCTTCCACAGAGCATCTTTAGCTTGGATAGGAGGAAGCATCCTTTGCTCTGGACTGCAGCAAAGAGGGGTCCATAGGAGTGGGTTTCTATGTGGCTTCCTCCCATGCACACAAGATGCTCACTCTGCTGTTTGCATCCATTGCATCCATTGCATCCATTGCATCCACTGCATCCATTGCATCCATTGCATCCACTGCATCCACTGCATCCACTGCATCCATCGCATCCACTGCATCCATTGCATCCATTGTATCCATTGCATCCATTGAATCCATGGCATCCATTGCATCCATTGCATCCATCGCATCCACTGCATCCATTGCATCCATCGCATCCACTGCATCCATCGCATCCATTGCATCCACTGCATCCATTGAATCCATTGCATCCATTGCATCCATCGCATCCATTGCATCCACTGCATCCATTGAATCCATTGCATCCATTGCATCCATCGCATCCATTGCATCCATTGCATCCACTGCATCCATTGCATCCACTGCATCCATCGCATCCATTGCATCCATCGCATCCACTGCATCCACTGCATCCATTGCATCCATTGCATCCATCGCATCCACTGCATCCATTGCATCCCATTGCATCCATTGCATCCATCGCATCCATTGCATCCATCGCATCCATTGCATCCATTGCATCTCATCCCAAGATGCTTGTGTCTCATTACTGGGAAGCAAAGTTCATCACAGACTGGAAAGAAAGCCCCAAAAATCCCTTATTTCTCCTGAAAAAAGGATGTTTCAGAGGCAGCTTCACATCAATGAGGTTTCCACTTACATTCAGTAGCTGCTTACCCCAACCAAGCACAACTGGTGCTGCTCCAGTGCTCTATACTGGTCGCAAACTGGTGTGAGCAGCAAGGTGAGATGGGCACCAAGTGCTGTGGGATGGGGCTTCCCTGGTGGGGTTTATAGGTAGCACCAGCTCCGTTATCCCATTGGCTTCTCATCCGCAGGGATTGAGCACTGGTTAAAGGCAACAGGCCCCATGGCATGAGGAGGAATACCCCATAAGCCATAGCCATTACTTACATAGGAGGTGGCCTGTAGGATGTAAGCATCTGTCAACCCTAACCCTAACTTCAATGGGGTTTAATGGACAAGGGGAGACCATGAGCTCCTCCTTAGGATATCCCTTTTCCCTTCAAGCCAAAGGATGTTCTCCTTCCTCTGCTCTTAAAGAGTCTATGTGATGAATGGTGCTCTTCCTCCTTTGGGGCCTCTCCATCCTCTTCCTCCTTTGGGGCCTCTCCATCCTCTTCCTCCTTTGGGGCCTCTCCATCCTCTTCCTCCTTTGGGGCCTCTCCATCCTCTTCCTCCTTTGGGGTCTCTCCATCCTCTTCCTCCTTTGGGGTCTCTCCATCCTCCTTTGGGGCCTCTCCATCCTCTTCCTCCTTTGGGGTCTCTCCATCATCTTCCTCCTTTGGGGTCTCTCCATCCTCCCAATCCTGCTTTGCCAAGCGGTTTTCCTGCTGTTTTCCAGCTGGATGCACCTTCTGCTCTGATAACCATGGATATAAATCACGTCCCTTTCAGGTGCTCTTTAACCCTTTATTCCTGCCCCAAAAGGCAAAGAATGGGGTGGGTTTGTGGTTTGCTATGGGCCAAAAGGAGGCAGGGATGCTGGGGCAGGGATGCTGAGGCAGGGATGCTGAGGCAGGGATGCTGAGGCAGGGATGCAGGAGGCAGGGATGCTGAGGCAGGGATGCTGGGGCAGGGATGCTGAAGCAGGGATGCTGAGGCAGGGATGCTGGGGCAGGGATGCTGAGGCAGGGATGCTGGGGCAGGGATGCTGAGGCAGGGATGCTGAGGCAGGGATGCTGAGGCAGGGATGCTGGGGCAGGGATGCAGGAGGCAGGGATGCTGGGGCAGGGATGCTGAGGCAGGGATGCTGGGGCAGGGATGCTGAGGCAGGGATGCTGAGGCAGGGATGCTGAGGCAGGGATGCTGAGGCAGGGATGCTGGGGCAGGGATGCTGAGGCAGGGATGCTGGGGCAGGGATGCTGAGGCAGGGATGCTGGGGCAGGGATGCTGGGGCAGGGATGCTGAGGCAGGGATGCTGAAGCAGGGATGCTGGGGCAGGGATGCTGAGGCAGGGATGCTGGGGCAGGGATGCAGGAGGCAGGGATGCTGAGGCAGGGATGCTGAGGCAGGGATGCTGAGGCAGGGATGCTGAGGCAGGGATGCTGGGGCAGGGATGCTGAGGCAGGGATGCAGGAGGCAGGGATGCTGAGGCAGGGATGCTGAGGCAGGGATGCAGGAGGCAGGGATGCTGAGGCAGGGATGCTGAGGCAGGGATGCAGGAGGCAGGGATGCAGGAGGCAGGGATGCAGGAGGCAGGGATGCTGAGGCAGGGATGCAGGAGGCAGGGATGCAGGAGGCAGGGATGCTGAGGCAGGGATGCTGAGGCAGGGATGCAGGAGGCAGGGATGCAGGAGGCAGGGATGCAGGAGGCAGGGATGCTGAGGCAGGGATGCAGGAGGCAGGGATGCTGGGGCAGGGATGCTGAGGCAGGGATGCTGAGGCAGGGATGCAGGAGGCAGGGATGCTGAGGCAGGGATGCTGAGGCAGGGATGCTGAAGCAGGGATGCTGGGGCAGGGATGCTGAGGCAGGGATGCAGGAGGCAGGGATGCAGGAGGCAGGGATGCTGAGGCAGGGATGCTGAGGCAGGGATGCAGGAGGCAGGGATGCTGAGGCAGGGATGCAGGAGGCAGGGATGCTGAGGCAGGGATGCTGAGGCTGGGATGCTGAGGCAGGGATGCTGGGGCAGGGATGCTGAGGCAGGGATGCTGAGGCAGGGATGCTGAGGCAGGGATGCTGAGGCAGGGATGCTGGGGCAGGGATGCAGGAGGCAGGGATGCTGGGGCAGGGATGCAGGAGGCAGGGATGCTGAGGCAGGGATGCTGAGGCAGGGATGCAGGAGGCAGGGATGCTGGGGCAGGGATGCAGGAGGCAGGGATGCTGGGGCAGGGATGCTGGGGCAGGGATGCTGATGCAGGGATGCTGAAGCAGGGATGCTGAGGCAGGGATGCTGGGGCAGGGATGCTGAGGCAGGGATGCTGAGGCAGGGATGCTGAGGCAGGGATGCTGGGGCAGGGATGCTGAGGCAGGGATGCTGAGGCAGGGATGCTGAGGCAGGGATGCTGAGGCAGGGATGCAGGAGGCAGGGATGCAGGAGGCAGGGATGCTGAGGCAGGGATGCTGAGGCAGGGATGCTGGGGCAGGGATGCAGGAGGCAGGGATGCTGAGGCAGGGATGCTGAAGCAGGGATGCTGAAGCAGGGATGCTGGGGCAGGGATGCTGAGGCAGGGATGCTGAGGCAGGGATGCTGGGGCAGGGATGCAGGAGGCAGGGATGCAGGAGGCAGGGATGCTGGGGTATGGATGCTGAGGCAGGGATGCAGGAGGCAGGGATGCTGAGGCAGGGATGCTGGGGCAGGGATGCTGAGGCAGGGATGCTGAGGCAGGGATGCTGAGGCAGGGATGCTGGGGCAGGGATGCTGGGGCAGGGATGCTGAGGCAGGGATGCTGAGGCAGGGATGCTGAGGCAGGGATGCAGGAGGCAGGGATGCTGAAGCAGGGATGCTGAGGCAGGGATGCTTGGGAAGCCCTGCGATCCCAAGGGATGCAGCTGGGGATGGATTCCAGTAATGCTGACCTACTTTCCCCTCCTTTGCACATCTTCAAGGCAGCCACATCTGCTGCAGCTGGAGCTCGTGGCTGAGCTGATGGATGCAGGGCAGGAGGGGATGGGAATAAAGGGGCTTGAGCTATTCCGGAGGCAGTTTTCCAAGGTCCACAGAGCTGCAATGTGGATGGGATCAAGTGAACCAGGCTTTGAGGCTGAGCTTGGATCAACGGGTACCAGGGTTTTGGGATGCGTTTTAGGCTGAGTTTGGGGTCTTTGTACCATTCACATGGGTTTAAACCCAAAGGGATCCTGGTACCTTTGGCAAGGAGTTGGCTTGGCCTAAAGGTATATAACACATAGATATCTATTGACATATAGAGTTGTACATATAGAAAGTTATAGCCTAGCTATAGTTATATAAGTGATAGATGTATATATAGCTCCCTGCTGCATCCCGTGGTGGTCCTCACTGATGTTCCCTTTCAGCTTGACAGCAGCCAGGAATGCATAAAACGGAGCCAGAAATGGCATTAAACCCAATTCCTGTCCCTCTTTTAAGCTCCTCTCATCCCATGTTCCCTCAAGGCCTAAGGCTGAGCTCAACCTGCATCCCTTGCCCTCCTCATTGCCAAGCAGGGCATAGGGTGGGACATTGACCTGTCATCTGGTTTATCCCTTGGCTTGGCCCCTCTATGCTCTTCCCAAGCCCATTCCTTGCCTTGGGAAGAGGGAACACCTGGAGGACCTACCCCAGGGATGCTCCGAGCCGCGTGGTCCAAGGTGGTGCCAATGGGAGCAGGGATGTGGATACAGGGATGCAGATACAGGGATGTGGATACAGGGATGCGGATACAGGGATGCGGATACAGGGATGCGGATACAGGGATGCGGATACAGGGATGCGGATACAGGGATGTGGATACAGGGATGCGGATACAGGGATGCGGATACAGGGATGCGGATACAGGGATGCGGATACAGGGATGCGGATACAGGGATGTGGATACAGGGATGCGGATACAGGGATGCGGATACAGGGATGCGGATACAGGGATGCGGATACAGGGATGTGGATACAGGGATGTGGATACAGGGATGTGGATACAGGGATGCTGATACAGGGATGCGGATACAGGGATGTGGATACAGGGATGCAGATACAGGGATGTGGATACAGGGATGCGGATACAGGGATGTGGATACAGGGATGCGGATACAGGGATGCGGATACAGGGATGTGGATACAGGGATGCGGATACAGGGATGTGGATACAGGGATGCGGATACAGGGATGCGGATACAGGGATGTGGATACAGGGATGTGGATACAGGGATGCGGATACAGGGATACAGGGATGCGGATACAGGGATGCGGATACAGGGATGCGGATACAGGGATGCGGATACAGGGATGTGGATACAGGGATGTGGATACAGGGATGCGGATACAGGGATACAGGGATGTGGATACAGGGATGCGGATACAGGGATGCGGATACAGGGATACAGGGATGTGGATACAGGGATGCGGATACAGGGATGTGGATACAGGGATGTGGATACAGGGATGCGGATACAGGGATGCCAATGTGGGATGGATGCTGAGGAGCTGGCACCTTGCTCCTCTTGTGCTTGGCAGCTCATCCTCATGGCTGGGGGATGCTGCAGCACGTTTGTCCTGCCTGGAGGAGGTGACAGGAGCTGTGGGGAAGAGCCAGATCCATAGGGATAACAGCAGCCAATTGAGCAGCATCACTGAGGAGGAACAAGCAGGAAAGGAAGAGCTTGAAGGCTCACATTGGAAGCCAGCAGCATCATTCCCAACCTTTCCTTTTCCATCTGGAAGCTGATCCCTTATCCAAAGCCCCTCTCCGGGTTTCCTATAGGCCTTTAGCTGCTCCAGAGCTGGATGCAGGAGTGGGGGTCCAGCATCTCCCAACCTTTCCTCCATCCCTGTACTCGGGATGTGCTCCCACTGTTCCCAGGCTCCGGAGCTGTGCTACAAGCATCAGAAGCTAAGGATGCTCAGCCCTGCACCAACTGCTTCCACGTTGGAAACAGGGAATAATCTCTGCATCCCTAATGGAACCCACATCTGTATGGTACCCACATCTGCATGGTACCCACCTCTGTATGGAACCCACATCTGCATGGTACCCACCTCTGTATGGTACCCACATCTGCATGGTACCCATCTCTGTATGGAACCCACATCTGTATGGTACCCACCTCTGTATGGTACCCACATCTGCATGGTACCCACATCTGCATGGAACCCACATCTGCATGGTACCCACATCTGCATGGAACCCACATCTGCATGGAACCCATCTCTGTATGGTACCCACATCTATATGGAACCCACATCTGCATGGTACCCACATCTGCATGGTACCCACATCTATATGGTACCCACATCTGCATGGTACCCACATCTGCATGGTACCCACATCTATATGGTACCCACATCTGCATGGTACCCACATCTATATGGTACCCACATCTGCATGGTACCCATCTCTGTATGGTACCCACATCTGCATGGTACCCACATCTATATGGTACCCATCTCTGTATGATACCCACATCTGCATGGTAGCCACATCTGCATGGTACCCATCTCTGTATGGAACCCATATCTGCATGGTACCCATCTCTGTATGGAACCCACATCTATATGGAACCCACATCTGCATGGTACCCACATCTGTATGGAACCCACATCTGCATGGTACCCACATCTGTATGGAACCCATATCTGTATGGAACCCACATCTGCATGGTACCCATCTCTGTATGGTACCCACATCTGCATGGTACCCATCTCTGTATGGAACCCACATCTGCATGGTACCCATCTCTGTATGGTACCCACATCTGTATGGTACCCACATCTATATGGAACCCACATCTATATGGAACCCACATCTGCATGGTACCCACCTCTGTATGGTACTCATCTCTGTATGGAACCCACATCTCCATGGTACCCATCTCTGTATGGTACCCACATCTGCATGAAACCCACATCTGCATGGTACCCACATCTATATGGTACCCACATCTATATGGAACCCACGTCTCCATGGTACCCACCTCTGTGTGGTACCCATCTCCCCACGGTCTCCACCTCCCCACAGTCCCCATCTCCCCATAGCACCCACTTCTGTATGGTCCCCACCTCCCCATGGTCCCCACCTCATCCCGAGGGCATCCATAGGTGAGAAGCCAGCCCAAAAGGATCCATGGAAGCAGCCTGGAGCCCTCGGCTCCATACCTGGGAACAGATGCTATTCCTGGGCTCTGGGCAGCTAAACATAGCCCAGCTCCCTGCCTGGATGTATGGGAGCAGCAGCTCCTGCTCCAATGGGAGCACCTGGGAGGCTGCCAGCCCTTTCCATATGTGGAAATGGGATGGGGAGCTGGGAATGGGGATGCTGAGTGCTTGGCAAGCAGGGCTGGATGGGGATGGGGATGGCTTACCCTGCTCTTCCAGGCGTGGAGAAGGGATGCAGGTGCTTATCTCCCCATAGATGTCCCATAGGATCAGCCAATGGCTTGGAAAGGACCTTAGCATCATCCAGCTGCCATGTGAAACAGCCACAGGGATCCATTGCCATTCCCTGCCACAGCATGGATGGGAATCCATTCCCATCCCTTTAGAGCGGATCCTCGTTGCCTGCAGGAAGGGATGGCCTAGAGGATGGAGCTGAGAAGCATCTCCCTCAATTCCAGCTTTGAGGAATGCCCTCGGATGCTGCCTGTCAATGGATACCCATATCCCAGGAGCAAACAACAGGCTGTTGTGAGCAATGATCCCCATTGTCTCTAAGCACCGGAACTGATGATGCAGAAGGGAAGTCATCCATCCAAACATGGGAATTCCATGGGATGAGCAGGATGCTTTGGATCAGGGATGAGCAGGAACCAGCTCCAAGCACTGGAGGCACCATCCAAAGCTGCTTCCTTTAGCAAAGGGCATATTTACCCTGTGGAGCTCCCAAGCAGAGGAGGAGGGAATGGATCCATGTCCATGCACCATATCCATGTGTATGGAGCTTCCTCATTCCAAAGCAGTTTGCCCTGGAGATGCTCACAGCATCCATACATTCCCATCCATTCCCTTTGCCTGGGCATCCATCGCTGCTCCTCCCTCCACATCAATGGGATTTCCCCTCATTCCCATGGGCTGGAATGACACAGGGGCTTGGGGTTTACCCCTTAACAGAGCCCTGTGCATCCGAGCCATCCCATATGGGCTGCATCCCTAACAGTGCTGGGATGCTGGGTACCAGTCAGGGATGCGCAGGATGTCAAATATAGTTATAGATTTGTTATTACATTTTATATTGATAGTATATAAGTGGAATTTACCTGGAGTTCTGGGTGTAGATAGATACAGATATAGATAGATAGAGATAGAGATAGATATATAGATATAGATAGATACAGTAAGATAGATAGATATAGAGATAGATACAGTAAGATAGATATAGATATAGAGATAGATACAGTAAGATAGATATAGATAAATAGATACAGAGATATAGAGATGTAGATATAGATACAGAGACAGAAATATATAGATATTGATATAGAGATACAGATATTGATATAGAGATATAGACATAGAGAGATATAGGTAGATATAGAGAGATATATAGATACAGATATAGATACAGAGATAAAGATATATAGATACTTATATATATAGATGATAGATAAATGGATGATAGATGATAGACAGATGATAGATAGATGGATGATAGATAGATGGATGGATGGATGATAGATGGATGGATGGATGATAGATAGATAGATGGATGATAGATAGATGGATGATAGATAGATAGATGGATGGATGATAGATAGATGGATGATAGATAGATGGATGATAGATAGATAGATGGATGATAGATAGATGGATGATAGATAGATAGATGGATGGATGATAGATAGATGGATGGATGATAGATAGATGGATGATAGATAGATAGATGGATGATAGATAGATAGATGGATGATAGATAGATGGATGATAGATAGATAGATGGATGGATGATAGATAGATGGATGATAGATAGATAGATGGATGATAGATAGATGGATGATAGATAGATAGATGGATGGATGATAGATAGATGGATGGATGATAGATAGATGGATGATAGATAGATAGATGGATGATAGATAGATAGATGGATGATAGATAGATGGATGATAGATAGATGGATGGATGGATGATAGATAGAGAAGATGCTCCCAGAGCAGCAGAAGAGCCTGGAAGCAGGATGGACATTCCAGGGGAAAAGCAGGGAACACTTTTCCCCTTTCCCCCTTTTGAGCTTGTGCTCAAGGAAGAGCCTTGAATCCAATGGAATGACAAAGGAGGACGGGGCAAACCCAGGGAATCCTTTATTGAGCTTTCCCAGCTGGGCTCTGAAGATGGGGAGGGGTTTCCTTCCTCTTCCAGCACCAAATCCAAGCCAAATCCAGCCTTTTCCCACCATCCCCAGGGCACATCCTTGAAGTGGATGGGAGGCCAGCGCCATCCCATAGGTGACCTCCTGAGCCCAGCCTAAAGCAGAACCATTGCAGCTTCCTTGGAAGCCCTTGGAACTGGGATCATCCTAAGGTCCTTCCATCCCACCCCATCCTATGGGATCCAGCAAAGAGCTGGGGCTCCTATAGCCTACAACAGCAAAGCCAGAGCCAGCTGATGGCTGTTGCCATGGCAGGAGCATCTCCATCCCGCCTCGTTGCCATAGCAACAGGGACTCACTGGGAGCATCATCACTAAACTGGGGGACACAGCTCTCCCCATACCCCCAAAGTGGGCTGGGCTGGTGCTGAGCTAAGGCCTGAATGAAGAGCCCGACCCAATGGATCACCTCATAGGGATTCCTGCCAGTGGAATTCCCTGCATCCAGCAGGGATTCCTTATGGATTAAGGCCAGCACGAAGGGGAGGCCACACTGGAGTCACTGGGAGGGGGAAAAAAGGGGAAGAAAGGGAAGAAAATGAGGTTAGAAAGGGGTAAAAAGGGGCCAGGAAGCACTGAGCATCCTTCCCCTTCCATCTCTTCCCCATTGTCTTACAGCCAGGCCCAACACAGCACAAGAACCAATGCATCCTAAACACATCCCTGTCCTTGTGGGATTTGCTTCCATAGGCTTCCATAGGTTTTCCAGCCCCTTTCCCAACCCCAAACCATGGGAGCCAGGCCCAATTCCTGAGGTTTCCTGCTGGGGAGGTGGCATTCCCAAGGGATGCATCCCAAGGGATGCTGGGCTCACTTGGTAGTAGGATTTGGGAGAGGCTTGGAGGTGGGGAAAGTCCTGCACAGGCCCCACTGATGCTCTTCCAATGGGATACAGGAAGGGAAGGATGAGGCTGGGATTGGAGTGCCACCCACTGGCTGTGCTGAGGCAGCACCATAGGCACAAAGCCAGCCCCAAAACCCCCCTTCCCATGTCCTCCAGACACCAAAGGGGAACCCCAACCCCAAACCAGTTACCCCAATTCAAGGGGGTGACATTGGGGTCCCCCCCTCAGTTCAGCATCCACACTGAGCCACAGGAACAACCCTAAAGCACCGAATCCAGCCACACTCACCCAACAGGCTGGGATGGGATGGGATGGGATGGGGGGGGTGTTTCCCAGTATTCCCTTTGGGATAAAGGGGATCCAGGCCTCCAGCCCCGCTCAGTGATGCTGCTTCTTGTGGCGCAGGATCTCAGTGGGGGTGAAGGTGAAATCCTGCTGGCAGATGGGACAGTGATAGGGTCGATGGAGGGATGAGGCCTTGGATGAGCTCTGGGTTGCTTCTTCTGGGGGGGCTGTGGGGGAAAAACAGGGATCAGGAAGGGATCAAGGAGAAGGGGTTGGGATGCTGGGTGCTGGAGCCCAGAACCCCCCTCTATGTGCTGGGCTGCATCAACAGGAGCTCTGCTGCAGCACTGGGTGCAGTTGAGGTGGCCTCAGCAGCAGGATATGGAGATGCCTTAAGGATGCTCAGGAGCTGGAGCAGATCCCATAGGGAACAGGGTGAGAACAATGGGGCTGGAGGAGAGAAGCTGCATGGAGACCTGCAGGGTCTGAAGGGGGGGACCAGGATGCTGGGAATGGGATTGGAGCCATAGGACATGGGGTGATGGGTTCCAATGGGAACAGGGGGAGGTTGGAGCTAAGGAAGTGAGGGTGCTGGAACACTGGGATGGGTTGGATGGAGAAGGTTTGGATGCAGTGTTCAAGCTTGGATGAAGCCATGGGTGACAGTGTGAGACATCCCTGCCCATAGCAGGGGGTTAGAATGGGACCATCTCCATCTCCTTCCCAATTCCAAGCCCAATTCCAAGCCAATCCAGGGTGGAAGGGGGGGGAAAACTCACCCTCGGGGGGGGGCTGACAGGAGCTCTCATGGCACATGCGCTCCAGGGGGGTGAAGGGCATGTGGAGCTGGCAATGGGGACACGTCCAGAAGCTCCGCAGGCAGTTGTTGTAGAGGTCTGTGTCCATCTGTGGGGCACAGAAAGGGGATGCTCCGAGGGATGCGGGAGGAGGAGATGGGAATGGGGTTGGGAATGGGGTTGGGAATGGGGTTGGGAATGGGATGTACTCACAGCCAGGCAGTTGTAGGTGAGGAAATCAGTGATCCTGTGGCCTCCTTTCACCTCATCAGGGATCATTTCCATGCCTGGGAAGAGCCCTTGGAGATGGGGAGCTGAGGCCATCACCAGCTGAGGACCAACGTAGAGGTTCTGCTTCTCCAGCCCCGTGAGCTGGTGCAGGCGGTATGGGACCTGCAATGGGATAATGGGATTCAGGGATGCAGGGATGCAGGGATGAAGGGATGCAGGGATGAAGGGATGAAGGGATGCTGGGATGCAGGGATGAAGGGATGAAGGGATGCAGGGATGCAGGGATGCTGGGATGCAGGGATGAAGGGATGCAGGGATGCAGGGATGCAGGGATGAAGGGATGCTGGGATGCAGGGATGAAGGGATGCAGGGATGCAGGGATGAAGGGATGAAGGGATGCAGGGATGCAGGGATGAAGGGATGCTGGGATTCAGGGATGCAGGGATGCAGGGATGCAGGGATGCAGGGATGAAGGGATGCTGGGATGCAGGGATGCAGGGATGCAAGGATGCAGGGATGCAAGGATGAAGGGATGCAGGGATGCTGGGATGCTGGGATGCAGGGATGCAGGGATGCTGGGATGCAGGGATGAAGGGATGCAGGGATGCAGGGATGCTGGGATGCAGGGATGCAGGGATGCTGGGATGCAGGGATGCTGGGATGCAGGGATGGAGGGATGGAGGGATGAAGGGATGCTGGGATGCTGGGATGCAGGGATGCAGGGATGCAGGGATGCAGGGATGCTGGGATGCAGGGATGAAGGGATGCAGGGATGAAGGGATGAAGGGATGCTGGGATGCAGGGATGAAGGGATGCTGGGATGAAGGGATGCAGGGATGCTGGGATGCTGGGATGCTGGGATGCAGGGATGCTGGGATGCAGGGATGCAGGGATGCTGGGATGCAGGGATGCTGGGATGCAGGGATGCAGGGATGCTGGGATGCAGGGATGAAGGGATGCTGGGATGAAGGGATGCAGGGATGAAGGGATGCAGGGATGCTGGGATGCAGGGTTGCAGGGATGCTGGGATGCAGGGATGCAGGGATGATGGGATGCTGGGATGCAGGGATGCAGGGATGGAGGGATGGAGGGATGAAGGGATGCTGGGATGCTGGGATGCAGGGATGCAGGGATGCAGGGATGCAGGGATGCTGGGATGCAGGGATGAAGGGATGCAGGGATGCTGGGATGCAGGGATGCAGGGATGCAGGGATGAAGGGATGCAGGGATGCAGGGATGAAGGGATGCAGGGATGCAGGGATGCTCCAGCTCCTCCGTGCCAGGCTCCAAGGGGGACACAGGGAATCAAAGCTGGTGATGGGAATGGCTGAGGGAATGATGGGGTGTAAAGAGGAGGTTCAGGGGGACCTTATGGTTGTAGTGAGGTGGGATTGGTCCCTGTCCCAAGGGATAAGGGAGGTTTAGCTGGATATTGGGAATGATTCCATCCCCTAAACCCACTTTCCCATTGGAATAGGCTGCCCAGGTCAATGCTGGGGTAAGGATAGGACCAGCTGAACCCCAAGTCCTTCCCTAGGAGCCCAGGACCCATTCCCATCACCTTCTCCTGCAGGAATTCCAGCAGCCTCCGGCTCAGCTTGGCCACATCCCATTGGCTCGGGCTCCGTTCCAGTTTACCCAGTAGCTGCTGGAGGAGCTGGTCCCAAGCCGAGCGGAGCTGCAGGGCCATGGAAAGCAGGCGCACGGCCTCTTCCGCCTTGGGAATGCTGACTTCCAACCAGGCATCGGCCACCAGGCGGCTGCAGTCGGCGTTGGTGTCCAGGGACTGGGAGAAGAGCAGGAGAGCCTGGGGGAGGAAGAGGAGGGTGAGGAAGGCTTCCAAAGGGGGGGATGGAGAGGAAGAGGAGGGTGAGGAAGGCTTCCAAAGGGGGGTGAGGAAGGCTTCCAAAGGGGGGTGAGGAAGGCTTCCAAAGGGGGGTGAGGAAGGCTTCCAAAGGGGGGGATGCAGAGGAAGAGGAGGGTGAGGAAGGCTTCCAATGGGGGGCAAGCAGAGGAAGAGGAGGGTGAGGAAGGCTTCCAAAGGAGGGTGAGGAAGGCTTCCAAAGGGGGGCATGAGGAGGAAGAGGAGGGTGAGGAAGGCTTCCAAAGGGGGGCATGCGGAGGAAGAGGAGGGTGAGGAAGGCTTCCAAAGGGGGGGAAGCGGAGGAAGAGGAGGGTGAGGAAGGCTTCCAAAGGGGGGGATGGAGAGGAAGAGGAGGGTGAGGAAGGCTTCCAAAGGGGGGCAAGCAGAGGAATGGGAGGGTGAGGAAGGCTTCCAAAGGGGGGCATGCAGAGGAAGAGGAGGGTGAGGAAGGCTTCCAAAGGGGGGGATGGAGAGGAAGAGGAGGGTGAGGAAGGCTTCCAAAGGGGGGCAAGCAGAGGAAGAGGAGGGTGAGGAAGGCTTCCAAAGGGGGGGATGGAGAGGAAGAGGAGGGTGAGGAAGGCTTCCAAAGGGGGGGGTGGAGAGGAAGAGGAGGGTGAGGAAGGCTTCCAAAGGGGGGCATGAGGAGGAAGAGGAGGGTGAGGAAGGCTTCCAAAGGGGGGTGAGGAAGGCTTCCAAAGGGGGGGATGCGGAGGAAGAGGAGGGTGAGGAAGGCTTCCAAAGGGGGGGATGGGGAGGAAGAGGAGGGTGAGGAAGGCTTCCAAAGGGGGGGGTGGAGAGGAAGAGGAGGGTGAGGAAGGCTTCCAAAGGGGGGCATGCAGAGGAAGAGGGTGAGGAAGGCTTCCAAAGGGGGGCATGCAGAGGAAGAGGAGGGTGAGGAAGGCTTCCAAAGGGGAGGATGGAGAGGAAGAGGAGGGTGAGGAAGGCTTCCAAAGGGGGGGATGAGGAGGAAGAGGAGGGTGAAGAAGGCTTCCAAAGGGGGGGATGAGGAGGAAGAGGAGGGTGAGGAAGGCTTCCAAAGGGGGGCATGAGGAGGAAGAGGAGGGTGAGGAAGGCTTCCAAAGGGGGGGATGGGGAGGAAGAGGAGGGTGAGGAAGGCTTCCAAAGGGGGGCATGAGGAGGAAGAGGAGGGTGAGGAAGGCTTCCAAAGGGGGGTGAGGAAGGCTTCCAAAGGGGGGCATGAGGAGGAAGAGGAGGGTGAGGAAGGCTTCCAAAGGGGGGGGTGGAGAGGAAGAGGAGGGTGAGGAAGGCTTCCAAAGGGGGGGATGCGGAGGAAGAGGAGGGCGAGGAAGGCTTCCAAAGGGGGGTGAGGAAGGCTTCCAAAGGGGGGCATGAGGAGGAATGGGAGGGTGAGGAAGGCTTCCAAAGGGGGGGATGCGGAGGAAGAGGGTGAGGAAGGCTTCCAAAGGGGGGCATGAGGAGGAAGAGGAGGGTGAGGAAGGCTTCCAAAGGGGGGGATGGAGAGGAAGAGGAGGGTGAGGAAGGCTTCCAAAGGGGGGCATGAGGAGGAAGAGGAGGGTGAGGAAGGCTTCCAAAGGGGGGGGATGGAGAGGAAGAGGAGGGTGAGGAAGGCTTCCAAAGGGGGGGGATGGAGAGGAAGAGGAGGGTGAGGAAGGCTTCCAAAGGGGGGCATGAGGAGGAAGAGGAGGGTGAGGAAGGCTTCCAAAGGGGGGCATGAGGAGGAAGAGGAGGGTGAAGGCCTCACCTGCAGGGCTGGCACCCGCACACAGTTCACCAGGTAGGGTTTGCTGGTCTCCAGCAGCGAGACGAAGGCAAGGAGCTGGTGCCGATGGCTCAGGCCTTCCTCAGCACCTGCAGGGAGGATGAGGAGGGCAGGATGCATCCCAAGCTGTCCCCATCTCCATCCCAACCCCCCCACTCTAGGAATGCCTTGATCCCATGGAGCAGAGCCCGAATCCTTTGGGATTGGGGCTCGTTCTCACCTCTGCCCCCCCCTTGCTCCTTATGATGGAGCAGCTCCGGGTTGGTGGCGAAGACGGAGGTGGGATGAGGCACAACAGATGCCTTGCTCCTGGTGTGGAAGACCTGGAGCAAGGAGAGCATTGGGATACAGGCAGAGGGTGCTGAGCACCATGGGATGGGCATGGGAAGGGGCTCAGGACCTGCTCCGAATCCCTACGGCTGCCATTGAATGGATCCGGTAGAGCCAGCTGCGGGTACAGCCCCCGGCACAGCACCAGTTGGAGCAGGGCGAGCTGGGAGGAGGCCAGCACCAAGCTGGATGAGGCCTGGAGCTCACTCACGTCGTGGCGGAGCTGGAACTTGACGTCCTGCAGGCAGGGAATGGGGTCAGGGATTGGGATGCTCATATCCCATCATCCCGGAGCCGGAGGTTGGGATCACCTGGATATCGATGCCTTTCCTATGGGAGCCTCCATCCTCTTCCTCACCGGAGGAGGTGTCCAATCCATCCTGCAGCCGCAGCAGCTTCCGCTTCCGCCCCTCACATTCCCTATGGGAACGCCAGAGCCGGTGCAGCTCCCGGCGTTCCCGGTGCCGGATGGAGCTGGATGGCTCCGAAGCATCCTCCAGTAGTTGGTGGTCCCGAAGCAGCTCCTGGGATCGGGATGGAAGGGAATGGGATGGATACATCCGGAGCCAATCCCAAAGGCAAATCCTATGGGATGGGGATGAGGATGGGGATGGGGATGGGGATGAGGATGAGGATGGGGATGAGGATGGGGATGAGGATGGGGATGAGGATGGGGATGAGGATGGGAATGAGGATGGGAATGAGGATGGGAATGAGGATGGGAATGAGGATGGGGATGAGGATGGGGATGAGGATGGGGATGAGGATGGGGATGGGGATGAGGATGGGGATGAGGATGGGGATGAGGATGAGGATGAGGATGGGGATGGGGATGGGATGGGGATGAGGATGGGGATGAGGATGGGGATGGGGATGGGGATGAGGATGGGGATGGGGATGAGGATGGGGATGGGGATGGGGATGAGGATGGGGATGAGGATGGGGATGGGGATGAGGATGGGGATGGGGATGAGGATGGGGATGGGGATGAGGATGGGGATGAGGATGAGGATGAGGATGGGGATGAGGATGGGGATGGGGATGGGGATGGGGATGAGGATGGGGATGAGGATGAGGATGGGGATGAGGATGGGGATGAGGATGGGGATGAGGATGGGGATGAGGATGGGGATGAGGATGAGGATGAGGATGGGGATGAGGATGGGGATGAGGATGGGGATGAGGATGGGGATGGGGATGGGGATGAGGATGGGGATGAGGATGGGGATGAGGATGGGATCCCACCTGGAATTGCCGTCGCAGGTTGGCAGCCTCATAGAGACGATGCTCTTCCAAGCCCCGGCGCCGGCACCACTTCCTAGAGCTGCCCCCCCGCTCCGACTTCACCTGCACCGGGAGCAGTGGGTGCTCAGCACCGGGATGCGGCATTCCCGAATCCCAAGGGTCCATCCGGATACAGGGATCCCACCTGGACCCATGCATTGAAGACATTGAGCAGCGTCAACGGGTCCCCATAGGGGCTCTCGAGGGGCTTCCGGGCCGTGGTCCAATCCGGATTGGGATGTGTGGGGCGCAGGAAGGGGGACGGGACGCTCAGCACCGCTGCCACTGTCAGCGTGGGCTCGGCCAGGCCGAACAGGGCTCCCAGCACCAGCATCTTGCCTATGGGGTGAGGGCAGGATGAGTCCCCCCATCCCACCCCATGCTCCTCACCCCATCCAAGGGGGGTCCTTGGGTTACTCACCCACCACCACATCCACGGGCAGCTGGGCCAGGATGGTGCCAATGGGAGTCAATTGCTCGGCCTCATCCAGGGCTCCTTGCTCCTTCAGGTAGCCTATAGCTGTCTCCAGGCTGGAAGAGGGGGGAGGCTCCAGGAAGGGGAAGGTGCGGGGGTCACCCAGCCCCATGCTCTTCAACTGGAAAAGAAGGAGCCCAAGGATGATGGGAAGAGCATCCCTACCCCCCCCAAAGGAGCCTATGGGGCTTGAGCCATCCCCCTCCCAAGGAGACCCCATTACCTGCAGCACCAGAGCATCCAGAGCCACCCTCTGGATCTCCGGGACAGGATAAGGGGGAAAAGCCTCATAGTCGGACTTAGCATAGAGCCTATAGCAGACCCCAGGACCGGTCCTGCCTGCACGGCCCTTGCGCTGCTCAGCACTGGCCTGGCTGATCCAGAACTCCTGCAGGCGCTGGAGCTTGTCCTGAGGGTCGTAGCTCATCTCCTTCACCTTCCCTGCGGGGAGAAGAAGGAAGAGGGAGATGTTCCCATATGGCAAAGAGAATCCATTGGGATTGGGATGAGGATGGGGATGGGGATGAGGATGAGGATGGGGACGGGGATGGGGATGGGGATGGGGATGGGGATGAGGATGAGGATGAGGATGGGGACGGGGATGGGGATGGGGATGGGGATGGGGATGAGGATGGGGAAAAGGATGGGGATGAGGATGGGGATGAGGATGGGGATGGGATGGGATGGGATGGGGATGGGATGGGATGGGATGGGGATGGGATGGGGATGAGGATGGGGATGAGGATGGGATGGGATGGGGATGAGGATGAGGATGAGGATGGGGATGGGGATGGGATGGGGATGAGGATGGGGATGAGGATGGGGATGAGGATGGGGATGAGGATGGGGATGAGGATGGGGATGAGGATGGGGATGAGGATGGGGATGGGGATGGGGATGGGGATGGGGATGAGGATGGGGATGAGGATGGGGATGAGGATGGGGATGAGGATGGGGATGAGGATGGGGATGAGGATGGGGATGAGGATGAGGGTGAGGATGAGGATGGGGATGAGGATGGGGATGAGGATGGGGATGAGGATGGGGATGAGGATGGGGATGGGGATGGGGATGAGGATGGGGATGAGGATGAGGATGAGGATGGGGATGAGGATGGGGATGAGGATGGGGATGGGGATGAGGATGGGGATGAGGATGAGGATGGGGATGAGGATGGGGATGAGGATGAGGATGGGGATGAGGATGGGGATGAGGATGGGGATGAGGATGGGGATGAGGATGGGGATGAGGATGAGGATGGGGATGAGGATGAGGATGGGGATGAGGATGAGGATGGGGATGAGGATGGGGATGAGGATGGGGATGAGGATGGGGATGAGGATGGGGATGAGGATGAGGATGGGGATGGGGATGCGGATGAGGATGGGGATGGGGATGGGGATGAGGATGAGGATGAGGATGGGGATGAGGATGGGGATGAGGATGAGGATGGGGATGGGGATGGGGATGAGGATGGGGATGGGGATGAGGATGGGGATGAGGATGGGGATGAGGATGGGGATGAGGATGGGGATGAGGATGGGGATGAGGATGAGGATGGGGATGAGGATGGGGATGAGGATGGGGATGAGGATGGGGATGGGGATGGGGATGGGGATGGGGATGGGGATGAGGATGGGGATGAGGGTGAGGATGAGGATGGGGATGAGGATGAGGATGAGGATGGGGATGAGGATGAGGATGGGGATGAGGATGGGGATGAGGATGGGGATGAGGATGGGGATGAGGATGGGGATGGGGATGGGGATGAGGATGGGGATGGGGATGGGGATGGGGATGGGGATGGGGATGAGGATGGGGATGGGGATGAGGATGAGGATGAGGATGATTGGGGTTAACCTGAATCCAGGACGAAGCGCACCCCATCGATGGTCACTGAGGTCTCAGCAATGTTGGTGGAGAGGATGCACTTACGGACACCCGGAGGGGGAACATCAAACACCTGGAGAAGGAAACCCCATAGAGCAACAAGGAGCAGGAAGGGGCATCCCAAAGACCCCCCCCCCTTCGGCCCCATAACAGGAGGAATTCTTTCCTATGGGGATGCTGGGACACTGGGATGGGTTGGATGAAGGTTTGGATGCCCCATCAAGGCCAGGTTGGATGGGGCTTGGAGGCACCTCCTTTAATGGAAGGGATCCCATAGAAGGGGCTTGGACCCACTCCTTTAATGGAAGGAATCCCATAGAAGGGGCTTGGACCCACTCCTTTAATGGAAGGGATCCCATAGAAGGGGCTTGGACCCACTCCTTTAATGGAAGGAATCCCATAGAAGGGGCTTGGACCTACTCCTTTAACAGAAGGAATCCCATAGAAGGGGCTTGGATCCATCTCCTTTAACAGAAGGAATCCCATAGAAGGGGCTTGGACCCACTCCTTTAATGGAAGGAATCCCATAGAAGGGGCTTGGAGCCACCTCCTTTAATGGAAGGGATCCCATAGAAGGGGCTTGGATGCATCTCCTTTAACAGAAGGAATCCCATAGAAGGGGCTTGGACCCACTCCTTTAATGGAAGGGATCCCATAGAAGGGGCTTGGAACCACCTCCTTTAATGGAAGGAATCCCATAGAAGGGACTTGGACCCACTCCTTTAATGGAAGGGATCCCATAGAAGGGACTTGGATCCATCTCCTTTAACAGAAGGAATCCCATAGAAGGGGCTTGGACCCACTCCTTTAATGGAAGGAATCCCATAGAAGGGACTTGGAACTGGCTGACCTTTAAGCCCCCTCCCCACCCAAACCAGTGCCCCCCCCTTTCCCCTTACCTTATCCTGCTCCTCCACAGACAGGGTGCTGTGCAGTGGGAGCACGATCCAGCGCTGGGTACATGCAGCATAGGTCTGGGCTGCCTCCAGCACGGCCCCAATCTCAGCCACCCCACTCAGGAACACCAGTAGGTCCCCCCGCTCCTCGGCTGGGTACTTGTGGTCGATGGCCTGCATCACCCTCAGGTAGGGCATGGGATCCAGGCGTTCCCATTTCCCTGCTCTGCCCGGTGCTGGAGCATCCTCCTTGGGGATGGGTTGGTAGATGACCTATGGGAACGGGATGCTGCATATGGGAACGGGATGCTGCATATGGGAGTGGGATGTTGCATATGGGAGTGGGATGTTGCATATGGGAGTGGGATGTTGCATATGGGAACGGGATGTTGCATATGGGAGTGGGATGTTGCATATGGGAACGGGATGCTGCATATGGGAACGGGATGCTGCATATGGGAATGGGATGCTGCATACGGGAATGGGATGCTGCATATGGGAACGGGATGCTGCATATGGGAACGGGATGCTGCATACGGGACTGGGATGCTGCATATGGGAGTGAGTGGGATGCTGCATATGGGAATGGGATGCTGCATACGGGAGCGGGATGCTGCATATGGGAACGGGATGCTGCATATGGGAGTGGGATGCTGCATATGGGAGCGGGATGCTGCATATGGGAGTGAGTGGGATGCTGCATATGGGAGTAAGTGGGATGCTGCATGCGGGACTGGGATGCTGCATATGGGACCGGGATGCTGCATACGGGACTGGGATGCTGCATATGGGAACGGGATGCTGCATATGGGAACGGGATGCTGCATACGGGAACGGGATGCTGCATATGGGAGTGGGATGCTGCATACGGGATGCTGCATATGGGACCGGGATGCTGCATACAGGATGCTGCATATGGGACCGGGATGCTGCATATGGGAACAGGATGCTGCATATGGGACCGGGATGCTGCATACAGGATGCTGCATACGGGACCGGGATGCTGCATATGGGACTGGGATGCTGCATACAGGATGCTGCATATGGGACCGGGATGCTGCATACAGGATGCTGCATATGGGACCGGGATGCTGCATACAGGATGCTGCATATGGGACTGGGATGCTGCATACGGGACCGGGATGCTGCATATGGGACCGGGATGCTGCATACAGGATGCTGCACACGGGACTGGGATGCTGCATACGGGAACGGGATGCTGCATACGGGAGTGGGATGCTGCATATGGGATGCTGCATATAGGACCGGGATGCTGCATCCAGGATGCTGCATATGGGATGCTGCATACGGGAACGGGATGCTGCATACAGGATGCTGCATATGGGAACGGGATGCTGCATACAGGACCGGGATGCTGCATATAGGAACGGGATGCTGCATACAGGATGCTGCATATGGGAGTGGGATGCTGCATACGGGAACGGGATGCTGCATACAGGATGCTGCATATGGGACCGGGATGCTGCATATGGGACCGGGATGCTGCATCCAGGATGCTGCATATGGGACCGGGATGCTGCATATGGGATGCTGCATATGGGAACGGGATGCTGCATACAGGATGCTGCATATGGGACCGGGATGCTGCATACAGGATGCTGCATATGGGAGTGGGATGCTGCATCCAGGATGCTGCATATGGGACCGGGATGCTGCATCCAGGATGCTGCATACAGGATGCTGCATACGGGACCGGGATGCTGCATATGGGATGCTGCATATGGGACCGGTCCCCAACAGGCTCCATCCCCACGTTCCCCCTCCATCCTCACCGATATGGGGAAGCTCCTGCCAGGCACCCGCAGCACTGGAGCATCCCCGAAGTAGGCAGAGAAGAGAGGGATGTTGATGGTGGCCGACATGAGCACCAGCTTGAGGTCAGGGCGATGGGGCAGGAGGCGACGCAGGACCCCCAGGAGCACATCCCCATGGAGCTGGCGCTCGTGGACCTCGTCGGCAAGGAGGATGTGGTACCCACGGAGCAGGGGATCCCGTTGAGCCTGGCGCAGGAGCAGCCCCTGGGTCAGGAACAGCAGGCGGGTGGATGGGGAGCGAGTGCTCTCGAAGCGGATCTGGTAGCCGACCTGTGGGGGGGGGGGAAATGAGAGGAAATGGGAGGAAATGGGAGGAAATGGGAGGAAATGGGAGGAAATGGAAAAAAATTGGATTAAATTACAAAAAGTTAAGGATTTGGGAGAAAATGGAAGAAATTGGGATGAAATTAAAAAAAAATTGAAGGATTTGGGAGAAAGTGGAAAAAAATTGGATGAAATTTTAAAAAAATCGAAGGAATTGGGAGAAAATGGAAGAAATTGGGATGAAATTAAAAAAAATTGAAGGATTTGGGAGAAAAATGGAAGAAATTGGGACGAAATTTAAAAAAATTGAAGGATTTGGGAGAAAATGGAAGAAATTGGGATGAAATTTAAAAAAAAATGAAGGATTTGGGAGAAAAATTGAAGAAATTGGGATGAAATTTGGAAGAAATGGAAGGAAGTGGGAGAAAGTGGAAAAAATTAGGATGAAATTCAAAAAAAATTGAAGGAATTGGGAGAAAATGGAAGAAATTGGGATGAAATTAAAAAAAATTGAAGGATTTGGGAGAAAATGGAAGAAATTGGGATGAAATTCAAAAAAATTTAAGGATTTGGGAGAAAAATGAAGAAATTGGGATGAAATTAAAAAAAATTTAAGGATTTGGGAGAAAATGGAAGAAATTGGGATGAAATTTGAAGACAATTTGGATCAAAACTGGATAAAACTGAATCCAACCGGATACAAATTTGATAAATTCGAAGACAATTTGGACAAATTTGAAAAAACTGGAAAACAATTTGCATGAAATTGAAGAATTTCCCCCAAATTCCAAGAAAATTCGGTGAAATCTTGAGGAATTTGGGGCCACTTGAAGCCAATTCAGACAAACCAGGATCCCCCAACCCCATGTGGATCAACCTGGGATCCAGGTGAGGATAACCCCTCCCAGCACCCCACTGGGATGCTCCCAGTACCCACCTGGCTCCCATACTGGTGCAGGCTCTCCAATGCCACCCTCTTGGCCAGTGAGATGCAGGCAATGCGCCGGGGTTGGGTGCAAGCCACGTGGCTATAACCGGCTCCCAGTAAGAACTGGGGCACCTGTGTGGACTTGCCACAACCGGTATCCCCGGCCACCAGTACCACCTGGTGCTGAGCCACAGCATCCAGGAGCTGCTCCCGGTAACGGGCAATGGGAAGGGCAGCTCGTTCCCGTTGGATCCGGAGCAGTCGGGAGAAGCTTTGCCTCTGTTGGAAGTGCAGGTAATGGAGCAGAGCCCAGCGGAATTCCCACCCGCATTCCAATGGGATCCCGTTATCCCGGCATCCCACATCCGGGCTCGGTAGGGACAGGTTGATGCGGTAACGGGGGTCGTAGTGGGGGGGCAGGATGAGGCCGGGGGGGGGCTGGGATGGCTCCGGAGCCGCTTCCCGATCCGGTCGCAGGCTCTGGAAGAGGCGGAGGCGCTGGAAGAACTTCCAGAAGTTGGGAATGTCCTGGGAGCTGATGGGGTCCTGCCCATGGAAGTAAAGCTGCTCCAGGCGGCGGCGGCTGCTGGGGCTGGCCCAGTCCCAATGGGAAGGGGATGGATCCCGATCCCGATGGGAAGGGGACGGATCCCGATCCTGATGGGAAGGGGATGGATCCCGATCCCGATCCCGACGGGAAGGGGACGGATCCCGATCCCGATCCCAATCCCGACGGGAAGGGGACGGATCCCGATCCCGATGGAAACGGGACAGATCCCGATCCCGATGGGAAGGGGATGGATCTCGATTCCGACGGGAAGTGGATGGATCCCGATGGGAAGGGGATGGATCCCGATCCCGATAGGAAGGGGATGGATCCCGATCCCGATGGCGGCTGCCGGTGTTATCCCAATCCCAATGCGAAGGGGACGGATCCCGATCCCGATGGGAAGGGGATGGATCCCGATCCCGATCCCGATGGGAAAGGGACGGATCCCGATCCCGATCCCGATCCCGATGGGAAGGGGACGGATCCCGATGGGAAGGGGACCGATCCCGATCCCGATGGGAAGGGGACAGATCCCGATCCCGACGGGAAGTGGATGGATCCCGATCCCGCCGGCGGCTGCCGGGGTTATCCCGATCCCGATGGGAAGCAGACGGATCCCGATCCCGATGGGAAGTGGATGGATCCCGATCCCAATGGGAAGGGGACGGATCCCGATGGGAAGTGGATGGATCCCGATCCCGATCCCGGCGCCGGGAGCCTCTCTCCTTGTCCCGAGGCATCACTGAGGCCGTGTCCGGAGCTCCTGTGCCGGGTCCCTCACCCGCTCCGGTTCCGTTCCTCTCCGGTTCCGCTCCAGGCCCCGCTCCAGGCCCCGTTCCGGTTCCGGTTCCGTTCCGTTCCGGTCCCTCAGGTCCTGAGGCCGCTCTCCCGGAGCCGCAGCCGCAGCCGGGCCCGGTGCCGCTCCGGTTCCGCTCCGGTTCCTCTCCGCTCCAGGCCCCGCTCCAGGCCCCGCTCCAGTTCGTTCCGGTCCCGGTTCCTCTCCGGTCCCTCACCCGTTCCCGTTCCGTTCCAGGCCCCGCTCCGGTCCCGTTCCGGTTCCGCTCCGGTTCCGGTTCCGTTCGGTTCCGGTCCCTCCGGTCCTGAGGCCGCTCTCCCGGACCGGAAGTACCGCGGGGCCGCCAGGGGGCGAGCAAGAGGAGGAAGGGGCGGGGCGATGGGCGGGGCGATGGGCGGGGCGATGGGCAGGGCGAGGGGCGGGGCGAGGGGCGAGGGGCGGAGCGAGGGGCGGGGCTAGGGGCGATGGGCGGGGCTTATCGGAGCTGCCCGGCCCCCCCCCGTGTCCCTGCGTGTCCCCAGATGCCCCCATATCCCCCTATACCCCACCCATATCCCCCTATATTCCTCCATGGCCCCCCATATCCCTCCATATCCCACCCATATCCCTCTATATCCCACCCATATCCCTCCATATCCCACCCATGTCCCCCCATATCCCACCTATATCCCTCCATATCCCCCCATATCCCACCCATATTCCCCTATATTCCTCCATATCCCACACATATCCCCCCATATCCCCCCATATCCCCCCATATCCCACCTATATCCCTCCATATCCCACCCATATTCCCCTATATTCCTCCATATCCCACACATATCCCCCCATATCCCACCCATATCCCTCCATATCCCCCCATATCCCACACATATCCCCCCATATCCCTCTATATCCCTCCATATCCCACCCATGGTTTCCCCATTCCCATGTTCCCAATGTCCCCATGTCCCCCCATGTGCTCAGTGTCCTCATGTCCTAATGTGCACAATATTCCCATGTCCCCTCCATCCCAAACATCCCCATTGATGCCCAACTGCCCCCTCCAACCCTATTGATACCCAACTGCCCCCTCCATCCCTATTGATACCCAACTGCCCCCTCTGTCCCCATTGACACCCAACTGCCCCCTCCATCCCTATTGATACCCAACTGCCCCCTCCATCCCCATTGATACCCAACTGCCCCCTCTATCCCTATTGACACCCAACTGCCCCCTCCCTCCCCATTGACACCCAACTGCCCCCTCCATCCCTATTGATACCCAACTGCCCCCTCCGTCCCCATTGACACCCAACTGCCCCCTCCCTCCCCATTGACACCCAACTGCCCCCTCCATCCCCATTGATACCCAACTGCCCCCTCCATCCCCATTGATACCCAACTGCCCCCTCCATCCCTATTGACACCCAACTGCCCCCTCCATCCCCATTGATACCCAACTGCCCCCTCCATCCCCATTGACACCCAACTGCCCCCTCCATCCCTATTGATACCCAACTGCCCCCTCCATCCCTATTGACACCCAACTGCCCCCTCCATCCCTATTGATACCCAACTGCCCCCTCCATCCCCATTGACACCCAACTGCCCCCTCCATCCCCATTGACACCCAACTGCCCCTTCCATCCCCATTGATATCCAACTGCCCCCTCCATCCCCATTGACACCCAACTGCCCCCTCCATCCCTATTGACACCCAACTGCCCCTTCCATCCCCATTGACACCCAACTGCCCCTTCCATCCCCATTGACACCCAACTGCCCCCTCCATCCCTATTGACACCCAACTGCCCCCTCCATCCCCATTGACACCCAACTGCCCCCTCCATCCCCATTGACACCCAACTGCCCCCTCCATCCCTATTGATACCCAACTGCCCCCTCCATCCCCATTGATACCCAACTGCCCCCTCCATCCCCATTGACACCCAACTGCCCCCTCCATCCCCATTGACACCCAACTGCCCCCTCCATCCCCATTGACACCCAACTGCCCCCTCCATCCCCATTGACACCCAACTGCCCCCTCTGTCCCCATTGACACCCAACTGCCCCCTCCCTCCCTATTGACACCCAATTGCCCCCTCCATCCCCATTGATACCCAATTGCCCCCTCCATCCCCATTGACACCCAACTGCCCCCTCTGTCCCCATTGATACCCAACTGCCCCCTCCATCCCTATTGATACCCAACTGCCCCCTCCATCCCTATTGATACCCAACTGCCCCCTCCATCCCTATTGACACCCAACTGCCCCCTCCATCCCCATTGATACCCAACTGCCCCCTCCATCCCCATTGACACCCAACTGCCCCCTCCATCCCCATTGATACCTAACTGCCCCCTCCATCCCTATTGATACCCAACTGCCCCCTCTGTCCCCATTGATACCTAACTGCCCCCTCCATCCCCATTGACACCCAACTGTCCCCTCCATCCCCATTGACACCCAACTGCCCCCTCCATCCCCACTGATACCCAACTGCCCCCTCCATCCCCCCCCCTCCATCCCCCCCCCCATGGGGCAGGAAGGGGGAACGGAAGCCCTGTGGTGACGCAATGGAAGCAGCAGGAACATTGCTCAAGAACCCACCACAAAGCAGAACCAAGGCCCCGACAGCTGCTGGAGCTCCAGGGTTTATTGGTGATGCCAAGGGGTGAAGGAGAAGCAGGACCCCATTAGTGGGGTGAAGGAGAAGCAGGACCCCCATTAGTGGGGTGATGGAGAGGCAGGACCCCATTAGTGGGGTGATGGAGAGGCAGGACCCCCATTAGTGGGGTGATGGAGAGGCAGGACCCCATTAGTGGGGTGAAAGAGAGGCAGGACCCCATTAGTGGGGTGAAGGAGAGGCAGGACCCCCATTAGTGGGGTGATGGAGAGGCAGGACCCCCATTAGTGGGGTGATGGAGAGGCAGGACCCCATTAGTGGGGTGATGGAGAGGCAGGACCCCCATTAGTGGGGTGATGGAGAAGCAGGACCCCCATTAGTGGGGTGAAGGAGAAGCAGGACCCCCATTAGTGGGGTGATGGGGAGGCAGGACCCCATTAGTGGGGTGATGGAGATGGGGAGGTCTATGGAGGATAGAGAAGCAGGAGGATGCAGTGTGGGTACCACAGCATCATCCCCATCCCCCCAAAGGGGGGGGGGACACAAGGAGGCCTCATCCTGCCCCGGCGCTCACACCATGGTGCTGACGCTGTTGTCCTCTATGGTAGCCTTGCTCTTGGCCCTGCTGTCACCCGCGGTGCTGGTGGGGTCATCGCTCAGCGCCCTGCGCAGCACCACACGCCACGAGCGCCATAGCCTTGCCTTGAAGTCCTGCCCCATCACCACATAGATGATGGGGTTGACGCAGCTGTTGATGTAGGCGACGCCGGCGACGGCGGCATCGGCATCGGCAGCCCCTTTGTACAGGGCACTGCTGGGGTGGGACGCGGCCAGGATGAGCCCCACCACATGGTATGGCAACCAGCACACAAAGAAGCTGACGATGACAACCAGCACCAGCCTGGTGGCTCTCGGTGACCGCGCCAAACCCTTACCGCGGATGCGCGCCAGGAGGGAGCCGTAACACGCGGCGATGACGGCAAAGGGGACGGCAAAGCCCAGCACGAAGCGGGTGCCGGCGGTGAGCAGCTCGGCCAGGCGCTGGTGCCGGCCCAGCGCCGCGTAGTCCAGCACGCACGTGGTCTTGGCGGCGAAGGCGTCGCGGCGCGTGGTGCGGAAGGCGAAGGACGGCGCGGTCAGCGCCGCGGCCAGGGCCCAGGCGCCGGCGGCCGCCGCGCGCGCCAGGCGCGGGCAGCGGTGGTTGTGGCACCAGACGGGACGGGTGACCAGGGCGCAGCGGTCGGCGCTGACGGCTGCCAGCAGCAGGACGCTGGCGAACATGTTGAGCACCGTGAGCGACGGGAGCAGCTTGCAGGCGAAGCGGCCCAAGGGCCAGTGGTGGTCCCAGGCTAGCGGTAGCGCCAGGAAGGGCAGTGCCAGGCAGCATAGGAGGTCGGCCACGGAGAGGTTGAGGAACCAGATGCCGTTGACGCTGCGGCCGAGCTCAGATGCCGTCACCCAGATGACGGCGCCGTTGCCGAGGACGCCGAGGAGGAAGATGAGGGTGTAAAGGGCCAGCACCGCGCGGGATCCCGGGGGCACCGAGAATGAGTCCAGGTCGGAGATGTCGTAGATGTCCCATAGGGAGTCATTGGAGGTGGTGTTGGGGAAGGAGAAGTCCAAGTCCATCCTGGAGCTCCTGGGGGGGGAAACAGCCTTTGTTAGGCACTGATATTGGTACCCGCTCTATGTACCATGGGCAAGGGCATCTCCATCAGACCAAGGTGCTCAAAGGCCCATGATGGGTTTGGGGTTGGAAGGACCTTCATTGGTACCCACTCTATGTACCATGGGCAAGGGCATCTCCACCAGACCAAGGTGCTCAAAGGCCCACAATGGGTTTGGGGTTGAAGGGACCTTCATTGGTACCCACTCTATGTACCATGGGCAAGGGCATCTCCATCAGATCAAGGTGCTCAAAGCCCCATGATGGGTTTGGGGTTGGAAGGACCTTCATTGGTACCCACTCTATGTACCATGGGCAAGGGCATCTCCATCAGACCAAGATGCTTAAAGCCCCATGATGGGTTTGGGGTTGCAAGGACCCTCAATGATCCCCCAATTCCAACCCAGACATGGATCATCCCCATTCCACTGCCTGACCTATGGCAGCCTCAACCCATAAACCAGCTCTTCCTTGATCGCATCAGCATCCCCCCTCCATCCCTCCAAAGCAATCCTATGGGATGCTCCTCCATGCATGGCAATAGTCCCGTGTCCTGTTTGTGTCCCCCCCCCCCGTTGTCCCCATGGCCACCTAACCCTAACCCATTGCCCCACTTCCTCACCCCACTTCCTCACCCCATAGCCATGGCGCAAGAGCTCGGATGAGGAAACACCAAAGGAGCTCCGGAGCCTTCTCCGGCACCAGGGGGGGGACCATGGGGATGAGGGGGGATTGGATCCCAAGGGATAACAGAGAGACCCCTCAATGCAGTGAATTGGGATCAATGAAGGAAGGGTTGGGAATGATCAGGATCCGGAGCATGGGAAGGGGCCGTCACCATCATCATCATCACCATCACCACCCATAGAGGAGCCGCCACCACCTCCCTCCTGTCCTCAATGGGTAAGATCCATCCCAGGCGATCCCGATGGGAAGGGGATGGATGGAGAGCCCCGAATCCCACCTTGTCCCACTCTTCATCCCATCCCATTCCCTTACCTGTGTCCCGGTGCTGCAGCCCCGTGCCCGGCGCGATCCCGACCGGCTTTTATATGGGCCCGGCCAAGGGGAAGGAAAGGGAGGAGGAAGAAGAAGAGATCGGCCCCAAAACCACTGGTGGGGGGGGGGGAAAGGGGCTGGGAAAGCTCCGGATCCCAATGGGATGAGGGATGATCCCAGCAGATGCCATCAGGGAATGCTGCTTCCCAACGGTTCCATGAGCAGGGAGGGCTCCAACACCCAACCCCCTCCTGCTTAGAGCCCCCAAAAGGGCTCATTTCACCCCAAAAACCAGGAGACCCCCAAATGGGAACTTCCCATTAAGGGGATTCCCCCCCCCCCATTTCCCAGGCAGGGTCAAAGGGGGACCCAGGGGTTAAAGGGGGTCCCTGGATCAGTGCTGGGATCAATGTTGGGATCACAGGATCAGTGTTGGGATGCTCAGATAAGCATTGGGATCCTGGGATCAGGGTCGGGATGACCAATGTTGGTGTCCCTGGATCAGTGTCGTGGTCCAGGGATCAATGTTGGGATGCTGGGATCAATGTCAGAATCCTGGGATCAATGTCAGGATTCCGGGATCAGTGTCAGGATCAATGGATCAGTGTTGGGATGCTGGGATCAATGTCAGGACCAATGGATCAGTGTCGGGGTCCAGGATCAGTGTTGGGATGTCCGGATCAATGCCAGGATCCCGGGATCAGTGTTGGGATGTCTGGATCAATGCCAGGATCCTGGGATCAGTGTCAGGATCAATGCCAGGATTTTAATGCCAGGATCCCGGGATCAGTGTCAGGATCAATGGATCAATACCAGGATCCCGGGATCAGTGTCAGGATCAATACCAGGATCCCGGGATCAGTGTCAGGATCAATGGATCAATACCAGGATCCCGGGATCAGTGTCAGGATCAATGGATCAATACCAGGATCCCGGGATCAGTGTCAGGATCAATGGATCAATACCAGGATCAATACCAGGATCAATACCAGGATCAATACCAGGATCAATACCAGGATCCCAGGATCTCGGCTCCAACCCGGAGCTGGTGCAAACGTTTATTAACAAAGACCCTGGTTGTTCCCCCCCCCCCGGACCCAGCTCCAGGATTGGGCCCCCCCCGGGTCCAGCTCCCCCCCCAGAGCCCATTGGAACCTTCCATGAGCGCCGGCGCTTCCCAAGGGATGGGGGGGGGGGGGGGGGGCTGATCCCTCCCTCCCAGTGCTTCCAGTGGCTCCCAGTGCGGCCGGGATCAGGGTGGGAGAGAGCCTGGGGCTGGAGCGGCCGCTTGGGATGGGCGGAGAGAGCGGTGGTCCTGGGGGGAGAGGGGGAGTGAGGGGGGAATGGGGATGGGGACGGGAATGGGGATGGGAATGGGGATGGGGAAGGGGATGGGAATGGGAATGGGAATGGGGATGGGAATGGGAATGGGGATGGGAATGGGATGGGGATGGGGACGGGAATGGGGATGGGAATGGGAATGGGGATGGGAATGGGGACGGGAATGGGGATGGGAATGGGGACGGGAATGGGGACGGGGGATGGGAATGGGGACGGGAATGGGGACGGGGAATGGGGATAGGGACAGGGAATGGGAACGGGAATGGGAATGGGGACGGGGAATGGGAATGGGGACGGGGAACGGGAATGGGAACAGGGATGGGGACGGGAATGGGGACGGGGAATGGGAATGGGGACGGGGATGGGGACGGGAATGGGGACGGGGAATGGGGATGGGAATGGGGATGGGAATGGGGACGGGGAATGGGGATGGGAATGGGAATGGGGATGGGAATGGGGACGGGGAACGGGAATGGGAACAGGAATGGGAACAAGAATGGGAATGGGAATGAGGAATGGGGAATAGGGAAAGAGAGAAGGGAAAAAGGGAAGAGAAAGAAGGGATGGGGAAAGGGAAAGAGGGGAAGGAAAAAGGGAAAGAGGAGGAGGAGGAAGAGGGGAAGGAGAAAGGGGAAAAGGATGGGAAAGAGGAAGAGGAGGAAGGGAAAGAGGGGAAGGGAATAGGGAAAAGGATGGGAACGAGAAGGAGGAAGCGCATGAGAAGTCGCTGCCCATCCCGATCCCATCCCCATCCCAACGGGCGCTGGGGGGCGCTGCGATCCGGCTCCTGCCCCGTTTGCCTATGGGAAGCTCCCGCATTCCCAAGCCTCATCCCGACCCCCCCCCGGCCGTTGGGAAGCAGCATGGGCAGGCAGGGAATACCGGGAAGAGCATGGAGCCGATCCCGGCCCCGCTATCAGTGCCTATGGAAACGCACCCGCTGGAAGCCGGAGATCTCCACGGAGCCTGGAGCCGCATCCAGGGAACCTGGGCAGGGAAACAGGGAAGGGACCAGGATGGGATCCACCCATCCCGGCAATGGAGCCCTATGGAGATCTGGATCCATTATGTGGCTCCAGGGCCCCCTTTAGCTCCGGACCCCCCTTTAGCTCTGGACCCCTCTTTAGCTCCAGGACCCCCCTTTAGCTCCAGGACCCCCTTTAGCTCCAGGGTCCCCCCTTTAGCTCCGGGTCCCCCCTTTAGCTCCAGGGGTCCCCTTTAGCTCCAGGGGTCCCCTTTAGCTCTGGACCCCCCTTTAGCTCCAGGACCCCCCTTTAGCTCTGGACCCCCCTTTAGCTCCAGGCCCCCCCTTTAGCTCCAGGCCCCCATTTAGCTCCAGGGGTCCCCTTTAGCTCCAGGGTCCCCCCTTTAGCTCCAGGGGTCCCCTTTATCTCCAGGCCCCCCCTTTAGCTCCGGGTCCCCCCTTTGGCTCCAGGGGTCCCCCCTTTAGCTCCGGACCCCCCTTTATCTCCAGGGCCCCCCCTTTATCTCCAGGCCCCCCTTTATCTCCAGGGTCCCCCCTTTAGCTCCAGGCCCCCCCTTTAGCTCCAGGACCCCCTTTATCTCCAGGGTCCCCCCTTTAGCTCCAGGCCCCCTCTTTGGCTCCAGGGGTCCCCCCTTTAGCTCCAGGGCCCCCCCTTTATCTCCAGGGGTCCCCCCTTTAGCTCCAGGCCCCCATTTAGTTCCAGGGGTCCCCCTTTATCTCTGGGGACCCCCCCAGCACCTCTCATCCCATCCTCCGCCTCCTGCTCCGCACTGGGTCTTGCTTCATCCCTTTGGGGGGGCTCCAGGGGGCTCAGCCCTATAGAAAGTGGGGGGGGGGGGGAAACCAGGGTGAAGCTCCCTTGTCCCCCCCTTATCCCAGCTCTGGTGCCCCCATCCTTAGGGATAGGGACGCACTGGAGGGGGGTTCCTCCTTGCTCAGTGGCTCTGCGCTGCCTCCATCCTCCTCATCCTCTTCCTCTTCGCTGGCGTCTTCATCCTCATCTTCATCCTCATCCTCTTCACTGACATCCTCCCATTGCTCTTCCTCCTCCTCCTCCTCCTGGATCAGGGAATGGGGGGGGTCCAGGGGGGGCCTGGTTGGTGCTTCCTCTGTCTATGGGCATCAAAAGGGGGTATCAGAGGGGTATTGGGGTGGGGGGGACCAGGATGGGGGGTACTGGGGTGGGAGGTTTCAGGGTAGTGGGATGGGGGGTACCAGGGCACCAGGATACAGGGATGGGGGATACCAGGGCACTGGGATACAGGGATGGGGGGTACCAGGGCACCTGGATACAGGGATGGGGGGTACCAGGGCACCAGGATACAGGGATGGGGGGTACCAGGGCACCGGGATACAGGGATGGGGGGTACCGGGGCACAAGGATACAGGGATGGGGGGTACCAGGGCATCAGGATGCAGGGATGGGGGGTACAAGGGCACCGGGATGCAGGGATGGGGGGGTACCAGGGCACCAGGATACAGGGATGGGGGGGTACCAGGTCACCAGGATACAGGGATGGGGATACCAGAGCACCCGGATACAGGGATGGGGGGTACCAGGGCACCAGGATACAGGGATGGGGGGTACCAGGGCACCTGGATACAGGGATGGGGGGGTACCAGGGCACCAGGATGCAGGGATGGGGGGTACCAGGGCACTGGGATACAGGGATGGGGATACCAGAGCACCCGGATGCAGGGATGGGGGGTACCAGGGCACTGGGATACAGGGATGGGGGTACCAGAGCACCCGGATACAGGGATGTGGCATACAAGGGCACCGGAATGCAGGGATAGGGGGCATTGGGATAGGGGAACATCAGGGCACTGGGATCAGGGGTTTAAGGGTACCGGGATGGGGGGTACCAGAGCACTGGGATACAGGGCTGGGGAGCACTGGGATGCTCTGAGCCCCATTGCTTCACCTCCCAGTTCTCGGGCATCTCTGCCGGCTCCTTCTCTTCCCATCGGTTGTCGTGCATGCTGCAGGGCGAGATTCCAGCCGCTGGGAGACTCCATAGGGAATGAAGACCCCCCCAAAGCCCAGGATACAACAGACCTGTAGGACTTGGCCCCCCGGCCCCGTGGCTTCTGCTGGGGCAGGAATTCAGCCAGGGTGGGGGGTTTGGGTGCTGGGCGCTGGTGCTCATCCCTAGAGGCTGGATCCCAGGATGGGGCAGCTGTGGAGCCTTCCAGGAACCTGGAATAGGACCGGGAGATGGGGACAATGGGAAAGGGGAGAGCAGGAAAGGTGGCAATGGGAGACAGTGGGACACGGGTGATGCCAGGACAATGGGAGATGGGGGAGGCCAGGATGCAGGTGCCAATGGGAGATGGGTGCCCATGGCCATGGGTGTCAATGGGAGATGGGTGCCCATGGCCATGGGCCTCAGTGGGACACAGGCACCATGGCCATGGGTGTCAATGGGAGATGGGTGCCCATGGCCATGGGTGTCAATGGGAGATGGGTGCTGATGGCCACGGATGTCAATGGGAGATGGGTGCCAACAGCCATGGGTATCAATGGGAGATGGGTGCTGATGGCCATGGGCCTCAGTGGGACACAGGCACCAGGGCCATGGGTGTCAATGGGAGATGGGTGCCAATGGCCATGGGTGTCAGTGGGACATGGGTGCCCATGGCCATGGGTGTCAATGGGAGATGGGTGTCAATGGGAGATGGGTGCCCATGGCCATGGGTGTCAATGGGAGATGGGTGTCAATGGGAGATGGGTGTCAATGGGAGATGGGTGCCAATGGCCATGGGTATCAACGGGAGATGGATGCCAATGGCCATGGCTGTCAATGGGAGATGGGTGCCAATGGGAGACGGGTGCCCATGGCTATGGCTGTCAATGGGAGATGGGTGCCCATGGCTATGGCTGTCAATGGGAGATGGGTGCCAATGGCCATGGGTGTCAATGGGAGATGGGTGTCAATGGGAGATGGGTGCCAATGGCCATGGGTGTCAATGGGAGATGGGTGTCAATGGGAGATGGATGCCAATGGCCATGGGTGTCAATGGGAGATGGGTGTCAATGGGAGATGGATGCCAATGGCCATGGGTGTCAATGGGAGATGGGTGTCAATGGGAGATGGATGCCCACGGCCATGGCTGTCAATGGGAGATGGGTGTCAATGGGAGACGGGTGCCCATGGCCGTGGGTGTCAATGGGAGATGGGTGTCAATGGGAGACGGGTGCCCATGGCCGTGGGTGTCAATGGGAGATGGGTGTCAATGGGAGACGGGTGCCCATGGCTATGGGTGTCAATGGGAGATGGGTGCCCATGTCTATCCCGCGCCATTCCCTACATGCTCTCGGACTTCTCGGCATCCCATTCCCGTCTCCATTGCCCTCCAGGCTTCCGGTGCCGCGCCAGCCGCTCCTGGTCGATCCGTTCCCTTTCCTGCTTCCAGCGCAGGTACTCGGCCCGTTCCCGACCCGTCATGGACAGCGTCATGTCCCCGGCCCCCCCGTGGCGGCCCTAGTGAACGGGAATGGGCTCGGATCCCATGGGATGGGAATGGGAATGGGGGTGATGGGATCTACATACAGGGCTGGGCCACGTCCGTTCCCGTTCCCGTTCCATCCCAGTTTTGACCTTGTCGAAGTCAGGTCCCCCCCAGTTGCGGCCGTGGCGCCGGCTCCCATCCCGACGGTCGGAATCTTGGGATGGACCCGAGCGACGTGGATCGTCCAGGAAATTCCGGACGGGATTCTTCTCTGGGAGCCCATCCTGGGGGGGGGGAGGGGGGATAATGGGAAGGTAAAAGGGGGGGGAACAGGGGGGGATAAAGCAGGGGGTGGAAAAGGGGGGGGAAGGGAGGGGAATGGGGGAGGGGATTGGGGGGGGAAGGGGGTGGAAAAGGGGGTGGAAGGGGGGATGGGGGATGGGGGATAGGGGGGTGAAAAAGGGGGGGAAGGGGAGGGAAAGGGGGTGAAGAGGGGGGTGAAGAGGGGGGATGAGGGGGGGGAAGAGGGTGAAAAAGGGGGGGGAGGAGGGGGGGAAGAGGGGGAAGAGGGGGAAGAGGGGGGGAAAGAGGGGGGGGAAGAGGGGGGTGAAGAGGGGGGGTGAAGACGGGGGGGAAAGGGGGGGGAAAGGGGGGGGGAAAGAGGGGGGAAAGAGGGGGGGGAAGAGGGTGAAAAGGGGGGGTGAAGGGGAGGAAGAGGAGGGGGGGAAGGGGGGGGAGGAGGGGGGGAAAGAGGGGGGAAAGGGGGGGAAGGGGGGGGAAGGGGGGGGAAGAGGGGGGGGAAGAGGGGGGAAGAGGGGGGGAAAGGGGGGAAAGAGGGGGGGGAAGAGGGGGGGAAAGAGGGGGGGGAAGAGGGGGGGAAAGAGGGGGGAAAGAGGGGGGGAAGAGGGGGGGGAAGAGGGGAAGAAAGGGGGAGAAGAGGGGGTTGAATGGGGTGAGGGGGGTTAAAGGGGGGTAAAGGCAGGGAAGGGGGGGCAGGGAAGGGGCCCCCCCCCTCACCCCTCTGGCTCCAGGCCCCCCCCTCACCCTCTGGCTCCAGGCCCCCCCCTCACCCTCTGGCTCCGCTCGTACTCCGCGATCTTCTCCATCTCCTCGTTCATGCGCTCGATGTTCTGGCGCCGGCGCTGCTCCCACTGGGGGGGGCAGGGATGAGACAGGCCAAAACCCAGCCAGAAACACCCAAAACCCATCTAGAAACACCCAAAACCCATCCAGGAGCACCCAAAACCCCCCCTTTTTACCCCAAAACCCAGCCAGAAACACCCAAAACCCCCCCTTTTTACCCCAAAACCCAGCCAGAAACACCCAAACCCCCCCTTTTTACCCCAAAACCCATCCAGGAACACCCAAAACCCCCCTTTTTACCCCAAAACCCAGCCAGGAACACCCAAAACCCATCCAGGAGCACCCAAAACCCCCCTTTTTACCCCAAAACCCAGCCAGAAACACCCAAAACCCCCCCTTTTTACCCCAAAACCCAGCCAGAAACACCCAAAACCCCCCCTTTTTACCCCAAAACCCAGCCAGAAACACCCAAAACCCCCCCTTTTTACCCCAAAACCCAGCCAGAAACACCCAAACCCCCCCTTTTTACCCCAAAACCCAGCCAGAAACACCCAAAACCCTCCCTTTTTACCCCAAAAACAAGCCAGAAACACCCAAAACCCCCCCTTTTTACCCCAAAACCCAGCCAGGAACACTCCAAACCCCCCCTTTTTACCCCAAAACCCAGCCAGAAACACCCAAAACCCCCCCTTTTTACCCCAAAACCCAGCCAGAAACACCCAAAACCCATCTAGAAACACCCAAAATCCATCCAGGAGCACCCAAACCCCCCCTTTTTACCCCAAAACCCAGCCAGAAACACCCAAAACCCCCCCTTTTTACCCCAAAACCCATCCAGGAACACCCAAATCCCATCTAGAAACACCCAAAATCCATCCAGGAGCACCCCAAACCCCCCATTTTTACACCAAAACCCAACCAGGAACACCCAAAATCTCCCTTTTTACCCCCAAGCCCATCCAGAAGTACCCAAAAAAACCCCTTTTTACCCTAAAACCCATCAGAAACACCCAAAATTCTCCTTTTTTACCCCCAAAATCCCTCTTTTTTACCCCAAACCCCTCTCATTTTACCCCAAACCCCATCCAGAAGCACCCAAAACCCCCCCTTTTCACCCCAAAACCCATCTGGAAGCATCCAACCCCCCCCCCCTTTTTAACCCAAACCCTTCCCTTTTTACCCCAAACCCCATCCAGAAGCACCCAAAATCCCCCTTTTTTACCCCAAAACCCCCTCTTTCCACCCAAACCCCTTCTCCCCCCCCCTCCAGCACCCACCTTAGAGGCCTGGCTGGGGCCGGGCCCCCCCCTCACCCCCACTTTGCCCCGGCCCCGGCCCCGCTGCTTCCAATCCCCGGCCCCTTCCAAATGGGGGTCCCCGGGGGGGTCCCCCCGAGGGGGGGGCCTGGGCCTGGAGCCACGGCCAAGCTGGGGCCCCCCCGGTGCCTTCTTCTCCTTGCCCGGGCGCTGCTCCTGCACCGGGGGCATGGGGGGGGTCAGGGGGACCCCAATGGGAGCCCCCCCCCCCCCCCATTTTGGGGGTCCACAATGGGGGGCAATGGGGGGGTCCACTGACCTGGGGGGCAATGGGGGGGTCCCGTGTTCGGCGCAGGGTGGTCACGGCCACCCCCTCCTGCTCGGCTTTCTTCCGGTCCTCCTCGATCTCCTGGGGGGAGGCAGGGATGAAGGAGGGATACAGGGATGAAGGTGGGATACAGGGATGAAGGAGGAATGCAGGTCGGATGCAGGGATGCAGGTGGGATGCAGGGATGAAAGAGGGATGCAGGGATGCAGGTGGGATACAGGGATGAAGGAGGGATACAGGGATGAAGGAGGGATGCAGGGATGAAGGAGGGATACAGGGATGCAGGTGGGATACAGGGATGCAGGTGGGATACAGGGATGAAGGAGGGATACAGGGATGAAGGTGGGATGCAGGGATGCAGATGGGATACAGGGATGAAGGAGGGATACAGGGATGAAGGAGGGATACAGGGATGAAGGTGGGATGCAGGGATGAAGGTGGGATACAGGGATGCAGGTGGGATGCAGGGATGAAGGTGGGATACAGGGATGAAGGAGGGATACAGGGATGAAGGTGGGATACAGGGACGAAGGAGGGATACAGGGATGAAGGTGGGATACAGGGATGAAGGAGGGATACAGGGATGAAGGTGGGATACAGGGATGAAGGAGGGATGCAGGGATGCAGGAGGGATGCAGGGATGCAGGTGGGATACAGGGATGAAGGTGGGATACAGGGATGAAGGAGGGATGCAGGGATGCAGGTGGGATGAAAGTGGGATACAGGGATGAAGGAGGGATGGAGGGATGCAGGTGGGATACAGGGATGAAGGTGGGATACAGGGATGCAAGTGGGATACAGGGATGAAGGAGGGATGGAGGGATGCAGGTGGGATACAAGGATGAATTTGGGATACAGGGATGAAGGAGGGATGCAGGGATGCAGGTGGGATACAGGGATGAAGGAGGGATACAGGGATGAAGGAGGGATGCAGAGATAAGACAAGATGCAGGTGGGATACAGGGATAAAGGTAAGACACAGGTGGGATGCAGGGAATGAAGTGGGATGCAGGGAATGAAGCAGGATTCCCCCCTCCCAACCCCATTCCTATGTGAGCTGTGTGAAGGTGCAGGATGGACCCATATCGATGCCCTCCATGGACCCCATCCTGCCATGGACCAGGCTCCCCCGCACCTGGTACCGCCGGATGATGGCCTCGTTCTTCCTGCGCAGAGCCGCGATCCTCCGGTCCAGCTCCGCATCCTTCTCCTCCTTGGAGCGCAGGTCCAGAGCCGCAGCCTGTGGGGACCGGAGGGGGACAGCTGAGACCGGCTGGGAACAACCGGACCGGAACCGGAGACACCCGAACCGGAGACAGCCGAACCAGAGACAACTGAGACCGGTTGGGAACAACCGGACCCGAACCGGAGACAGCTGAGACCGGTTGGGAACAACCGGACCCGAACCGGAGACACCCGGACCGGAGACACCCGGACTGGAGACAGCTGAACCGGAGACAGCTGAGACCGGTTGGGAACAACCGGACCCGGACCGGAGACAGCTGAGACCGGTTGGGAACAACCGGACCCGGACCGGAGACAGCTGAGACCGGTTGGGAACAACCGGACCCGGACCGGAGACAGCTGAGACCGGTTGGGAACAACCGGACCCGGACCGGAGACAGCTGAGACCGGTTGGGAACAACCAGACCCGGACCGGAGACAGCTGAGACCGGCTGGGAACAACCGGACCCGAACCGGAGACAGCTGAGACCGAACCGGAACCACCCGAACCCGAATCACCCGAACCGGAGCCACCGGAACCGGAGCCACCGGAACCACCGGAACCGGAACCACCCGAACCCGAATCACCCGAACCGGAGCCACCGGAACCGGAACCACCGGAACCGGAACCACCGGAACCGGAGCCACCGGAACCCGAATCACCCGAACCGGAGTCACCGGAACCGGAGCCACCGGAACCACCGGAACCGGAACCACCCGAACCCGAATCACCCGAACCGGAGCCACCGGAACCGGAAGAACCGGAACCACCGGAACCCGAATCACCCGAACCGGAGCCACCGGAACCGGAACCACCCGAGCCCGAATCACCCGAACCGGAGCCACCGGAACCGGAGCCACCGGAACCGGAACCACCGGAACCGGAAGAACCGGAACCACCGGAACCGGAACCACCCGAGCCCTGCCCGGCCTCACCATGGTACCGGTGCCGCGATCCGCTCGTACCGGTTGTCCCCGCCCCTCTGCCCTCACGTCACACCGACTTCCGCTTCCGGTAAGGGCTGGGAGACGGCATTAAAAGGGCAATGGGGGGGACGCGGTGGGGCCCACAATGGGGTCCGTGCCCCCCCTTGTGTCCGTGCCCCCCCGCCCCACATCCCCATGTGCCCCCCATGTTTTCCTATGTCCCCCCACATCCCCATGTGCCCCCCAAGTCTCCTGTGCCCCCCCCATACCCCTCCCCACGTGTTCTCCAATCTCCGCCCACCCCCCCCCCCTTTATCCGTTACGGTGGGCGTGGCCACGCCCCTTTGGCCACGCCCCCCGCCTGTCTCCATGGCAGCTGCGGCTCTGGCCGCGGCCGAGCCACGCGATTGGCTGAGCCGGGCCCGGCACGTGGCGCCGGGGGGCGGGGCCAAGGGGCGGCGGGAGCGAGGCAGGGACTGGGGGGGGGGAGCACCGTAGAGGGACCTATAGAGACCCATAGAGACCCATAGGGACCTATAGAGACCCATAGGGACCTATAGAGACTCATAAAGACCCATAGGGACCCATGGAGACCCATAGGGTGACCCATAGAAGGACCTATAGCGGTACCTACAGCTGTACCCATAGCCATAACCACCCGCAGCGGTACCTATGGAGGTGCCTATGGGTGTTACCTATGGCTGTACCCTATAGCCGTTCCCTATAGCCGTTCCCTATAGTGCTGCCCATAGGTAGGGTCACCCATGGACAGGTGTCACCCATAGATGGGGTTACCCATAGGGTCAGTTGCTATGGGAGGTCAGCTATAGGGTTTTCCACAGGGTTATCTATAGGGTTTCCATAGGGTTGTACATAGGGTTATCTATGGAGTTATATGTAGGGTCACTATAGGCTTACCTATAGGGTCACTGGAGGGTTATTTATAGTATTATCCATACAATCACTATAGGGTTACCCATAGGGTCATTATAGAGTTAGCTATAGGGCTATCTATAGGATCACTATAAGGTCATCTACAGGACTATCTCCAGGGCTACCTGTAGCATCACTGTGGGGTTATCTATAGGGCTATGCATAGGGTCACTATGGGGTTATCTATAGGACAGGGCTATTTATGGGATAATTACAGGGTTATCTATAGGATTATTCATAAGGTTGCTATAGGACTATCTATATGGCTATCTATAGGGTCACTACAGGATTATGTATAGGGTTATTCATAAGGTTGCTATAGGACTACCTATAGGGCTATCTACAAGGCTATCTATAGGTACACTACAGGGTTATATATGGGGTTATTCATAAGGTTCCTATATGACTATCTATAGAGATATCTATAGGGTCACTACAGGGTTATCTATAGGGTTACTCATAAGATTCCTATAGAACTATCTATAGGGCTATCTATAGGGTCACTACAGGGTTATCTATAGGACTATCTATATGGTCACCACAAGGTGATCTATAGGGTCACTATAGGGTTTTCTATAGGTTTTCCATAGGTTTCTATAGGTTTTCCATAGGTTTCTATAGGTTTTCCATAGGTTCCCATAGGTTTATCCGCGGGGTTCCCGCACTGTCGCGCGCTCCGCTGGATACAGGCGCCGCCGCGGGCTCTGATTGGCTGCGGCGGAGGCGGCTCCGTCCAATCAGAGCGCGGCGGCGGCAGCGCGCGGGGAGGGGGGGGGGGGGGGGGCCGGAGGGCGCGCGCGGGATGGGAAGGGGGGGGGGGAATAGCCGTGTCCGAGGTCAAAGGTCAAAGGTCAGGATTAGGGGTCCCGGTGTCACCGGGGGGGGGGGGTCGGGTCGGTTCCATTTGGGGGTCCCCAAGGGGGGGGTTCGGGGGGGGGGGGGGGGGGGGGCGGGGACTTTTGGACCCTTCCCGCTGTTACCGGGCGGCGGCGGCGGCGAAACCTGCCCTGGAAACGGGGGGGGGGGGAAGGGGGGGGGGGGTCATGGGGGGGGGAGGGGCTTCCCATGCCCCCCCCCCCCCACCCCCCCCAAACCCCCCCCCGGGGTCCTCGTTGGTCGCTGCCACAAGCCCGAACTTGTTCGCGGGGGGGGGGGGTGGGTGGGAAGGGGGCGTGTCGGTGACGTCACAGAGGGGCGGGGCCGCGCCCCGAGCGGGCAGCACAGAGCGAGCCGGTGCCGGCGCCGATCGCGCGGTTCATGCGGCTGCGGTGAGTGAGGGACCGGGAGCCCCATTGAGCCCTATGGAGCCCCATAGATACCCCATTGAGCCCTATGGAGCCCCATAGATACCCCATAGAGCCCCATAGATACCCCATAGAGCCCTGTGGAGCCCCATAGATACCCCATAGAGCCCTATGGAGCCCCATAGATACCCCATAGAGCCCTGTGGAGCCCCATTAGATACCCCATAGAGCCACATAGATACCCCATTGAGCCCTATGGAGCCCTATAGATACCCCATAGAGCCCTGTGGAGCCCCATAGATACCCCATAGAGCCCTATGGAGCCCCATAGATACCCCATAGAGCCCCATAGATACCCCATAGAGCCCTATGGAGCCCCATAGATATCCCATAGAGCTCTATGGAGCCCCATAGATACCCCAGAGAGCCCTATGGAGCCCCATGGATACCCCATAGAGCCCTATGGAGCCCCATAGATATCCCATAGAGCTCTATGGAGCCCCATAGATACCCCAGAGAGCCCTATGGAGCCCCATAGATACCCCATAGAGCCCTATGGAGCCCCATAGATATCCCATAGAGCTCTATGGAGCCCCATAGATACCCCAGAGAGCCCTATGGAGCCCCATGGATACCCCATAGAGCCCTGTGGAGCCCCATAGATACCCCAAAGAACCCTATAACCACCCCATAGAACTCCGCAGACATCCCACAACCTCCCCATAGCACCCCATAGATACGCGAGAGCATCCCATAAGCAGCCCCATAGACACCCCGTAACCAGCCTATAACCACCCCATAACTGACCCATAACCGCCCGTGGGGCAGCACGTGGGGGGGGCAGGGCGCGGTGGGGATCGGGGGGGGGGGGGGGGGTCCCCCCGTTCTCCTCGTTCCCCTCATCCCGTTTCCCTGTTCCCAGTCCCGTTCCTGTGGTCCCAATCGCGCTCCCCCATTCCCGTTCCCATTCCCGGTCCCATTCCCGGTCCCGTTCCCATTTCCCTCTTCCTGTTCCCGTACCCATTCCCGGTTCGCTCCCCGTCCCCCATTCCCAGTCCGGATCCCGTGCTCCCATCCCGGCTCATCCGGTCCCATTCCCCCATCCCCATTCCCATCCCCATTCCATCCCCATTCCCATCCCATTCCCATCCCCATCCCCATCCCCATCCCATCCCCATCCCATTCCCATTCCCATTCCCATCCCCATCCCCATCCTCATCCCATTCCCATCCCATCCCATCCCATCCCCATCCCATTCCCATCCCATCCCATCCCCATCCCATCCCATCCCCATCCCCATCCCCATCCCATCCCATCCCCATCCCATCCCCATCCCCATCCCATCCCATCCCCATCCCCATCCCATCCCATCCCATCCCATCCCATCCCATCCCCATCCCATCCCCATCCCATCCCCATCCCCATCCCCATTCCCATCCCCATCCCCATCCCATCCCCATCCCCATCCCATTCCCATCCCATCCCCATCCCCATCCCCATCCCATTCCCATCCCATCCCATCCCATCCCATCCCCATTCCCATCCCCATCCCCATCCCCATCCCATTCCCATCCCATCCCATCCCCATCCCCATCCCATCCCATCCCCATCCCATTCCCATCCCATTCCCATCCCATTCCCATTCCCGGTCCCACCGCCTCGGGCCGTGCCCGGTTTGTTTACAAACACGCCCGCTCACTGTAGCGCCCCCTGGCGGCCGCGCCGCATGACGCACCCGCGTGTCCGGGGGGGGGGGGGGGGGATGGATTCGCCTTAAAGGGGGGGGGGCTGTTTGGGGGTGCCCCCCCCCCCCCCATTGACACCCCCCTCCCCCCCCCCCCATAGACCCCCCCGGCAGCCATGGCCAGAGCCCTGCGGGAACCCAGCCCCCCCGCGCCCCCCCCCGCGCCGAGCCCCGCCCCTGAGCTGCGCCCCCCCCGGGGAGCCCCCCCCCGCCTGCGGCCTCTTCCATTGCGGGGCGCGGGGGGAGCCGGACCCCCCCCTTCACACCCCCCACCCCGGCGGCACCCACAGCGGACACGGTGAGGACGGGGGGGGGGTCCCATTACTTATGGGAGCATCTCATTATGGGGGGGGTCCTGTTATGGGGGGTCCCATTATGGGGGGGGTCCCGTTATTGGGGGGGTTTCCGTTATGGGAGGGGTTCCATTATGGGGGGGTCCTGTTATGGGGGGTCCCGTTATAGGGGGGGTCCGTTATGGGGGGGTCCCATTATGGGGGGGATCTGTTATGGGAGGGGTTCCATTATGGGGGGGTCCGTTATGGGGGGGTCCAATTATGGGGGGGGGGTCCTGTTATGGGGGGTCCCGTTATGGGGGGTCCCATTATGGGGGAGTTCCCTTATGGGGGAGGGTCCCATTATAGGGGGGTCCCATTATGGGGGTTTCCATTATATGGGGGGGTTCTGTTATAGGGGGGGCCTTTTATCCATGGGGGGGTTCCCATTGTTGGCAGGGTCCCTTTACCTATGGGGGTCCCATTATCCATGGAGGGGGGGGTCCTATTATGGGGGGCCCCATTCCCATGGGAGGGATCCCTCTGCCCATGCCTCCCCCATCAATGTATTTGGGGGACCCCCCCTTTAATTCTCCCTTCCCCCTCCCCCCAGACGAATTCCCCCCCCCCAGCCGCTGGGGAGCACACGGGACCCCCCCCTCCCAGTGTTGGGGTCCAGGGGGGGGTCCCCAATGGGCGAGAGGTGGGCGCCCGCCTGCGTCGCCTGGGGGATGCCTTCCAGCGCCAGCACGAGCTGCAGGTGAGGGGGGGGCACCCCAAAACCCTGCACCCCCCCATCCCATTGTCCCCAATGGTATCCCCCCTATTCCCAATAGTATCCCCCCTATTCCCAGTGCTATTCCCCCTCCTTTCTACTCACTACAGGGAAAGAGGAGGGGGGGGCACCCCAAAACCCTGCACCCCCCATCCCATTGTCCCTAATGGTATCCCCCCTATTCCCAATGGTATCCCCCCTATTCCCAGTGCTATTCCCCCTCCTTTCTACTCACTACAGGGAAAGAGGAGGGGGGGGCACCCCAAAACCCTGCACTCCCCATCCCATTGTCCCCAATGGTATCCCCCCTATTCCCAGTGCTATTCCCCCTCCTTTATACTCAGTACAGGGAAAGATGAAGGGGAGGGGGGCACCCCAAAATCCCCCCCCATACCCTTATTCCCAACCTGGTCACCACCGGTAATGGGATGATGGGGGGGGGGGGGCACCCCAAAATCCCCCTTTCCCCCCATTCCCAGTGTCCCACACACCCCAGGGAAAAGGGGTGGGGGGGAGGTTGGGTTTTGAGGGGGGGCACCCCCATATTAACGCTGCCCCCCCCCCTTGCAGCGGGAGCAGCGTGGTGCCGGTGGTGGCGTGTTTTGGGGTCCCCTCTGCCGCCTGCTCTCGCAGTTGTTGGGAGCCATCTACAACCTGCACGAATAGGGCCCTGCCTGCACCCCAAAACAGGCCCTGGGTCCTGCTGTACCCCAAAACAGGCCCTGGGTCCTGCTGTACCCCAAAACAGGGCCTGGGTCCTGCTGTACCCCAAAACAGGCCCTGGGTCCTGCTGCACCCCAAAACAGGCCCTGGGTACTGCTGCACCCCAAAACAGGGCTTAGGTCCTGCTGTACCCCAAAACAGGGCCTGGGTCCTGCTGTACCCCAAAACAGGGCCTGGGTCCTGCCTGCACACCCCAAGGGGTGTCTATGCATCCCCCCCCATTGCTATTTATTGGGGTGCATTTTAGGGGCTGGGGTGGGGAGATAAATGGGGGGGGTAGCCCCCCCACCCCCTCTATGGGGGTGCTGGTGCTGTCTATAGTGTATATGGGGCTGTATATAGGGTGTACAGTGTATATAGAGGTGTATGTATGGGGGGGTGTATATAGGGGTGTACATGATAACTGTATATGAGATGTACATAGCGGTGTACATAGGGGATGTATATATGGGGTGTATATAGGGGGGGATGTGTGGGAGGGTGTATATAGGGGGGGTACCTATAGGGGTACCTATGGGGGGGGCATTGGGGCTATTCCTGGGTTTGTACCTTTGTTTCCAATAAACTGATTTGAAGGAGATGGGAGGGGTGATGTAATTTGGGGGTACAGAAGGGTTATGGGGGGGGCACTTTAGGGGTACATAGGGTTTGGGGGGGTGGGAATGGGGGGGACCATGAGGTTTATGGGGGGGGGGGGGGGGGCTGGGATTTAGGGGCTCCATAAGGGCTGGGTTGAGGCCGCAGCATTGGGGACCATGGGGTTTGGTGGGGGGGGGGGTTCAGCATTACCCCCCTCCAATTGCAGCCCCCATTAAACCGCTTTGTACAAACCAGCTTTTATTAACCCAAAACACCCCCCCCCCATCTTGGGGTGCATGGGGGGGTGGGCACCCCCCATTGACCCCCCCATGTTCAGGGGGGGCCCAGACACTCCACGATGCCATTGCCTTTGATGCCATCAAAGAAGAAGAAGTTGTTGTGGGGGGGGTCACGTTGGGATAGGGCCTGGGAGGGGGTGGGAATGGGGTCAGGATTGGGCCCCCCCACCCCCAAAAAGGGGGGTTTTGGGGAGCAAAGGGGGGGTCTTTACCTTGCAACCCCCCCCCCCCCCTTCATCCCATACCTTGACCACCTCCTGGCCCAGGATGCCTCCAACCACAGCGCAGACCGGAGCCATCTCGGAGAAGCAGTAACTGGAATGGGAAGGATCCAATGGGAAAAGCTTGGAATGGCAGCATGGGGGGGGGGCATCCATCCTTCCCCCCCCCCACCCCCCCCAATAGGAGTTTGGTGTCTCCACCCTGCCATAAATAAGCCCTTCCGAATGCCCCCCCACTCGCGTGGCACATTCCCACCATTCCCAATGGGAAGCGTGTGGGGACATGCAGGGAAGGATAGGAAGTCCTGGTGCTCCCACCCCCCCCCCATCCCATCCTATCCCATCCCATCCCATCCCCCCCCATCCCATCCCATCCCATCCCATCCCATCCCATCCCATCCCCCCCCCATCCCATCCCATCCCATCCCAAAGTGTCAGGGTTGAGGCCAGGACTTGGTGTCCCCACAAAGGGATTCCTCTCTGGGTCAGGCCCTGGGGAAGGATGATCCCATGGGAATCTCGGCATTCCCGGCTCACCTGACAAAGTCGTCACATTCCCACCATTCCCAATGGGAAGCGTGTGGGGACATGCAGGGAAGGATAGGAAGTCCTGGTGCTCCCCCCCCCATCCCATCCCATCCCATCCCATCCCATCCCATCCCCATCCCATCCCCATCCTATCCCATCCCCCCCCATCCCATCCCATCCCATCCCATCCCAAAGTGTCAGGGTTGAGGCCAGGACTTGGTGTCCCCACAAAGGGCCCTGGGGAAGGAAGGATGATCCCATGGGAATCTCGGCATTCCCGGCTCACCTGATGAAGTCGTCGGGAAGCAGCGTGGTGCTGACTCCCAGTGCTTCCAGTACGTCGGTGCGGATCTGGAGCAGCAGCTTGGAGTCCTCAGCATAGCTCTGGGGGGATGGATCCCGGCCCTTATCCGTCCGGAATTTCAGCAGCACTGGGATAGGGAAGGAGCAGAGTCACCTCCATGCTGGGAACATTCCCAATGGCTCTGCCAGCACTGGGAGAAGCCCTTGGTCAAACCTTCCCCTTTGGGAAAGCTCCTGGCTCTTCCCAAGGGAAGAGAGGAAGGCTCTGGAATGCTTTGGCATTCCCGGGATGCTGCCACTGAAGGCCCCTCAGAACCCCTCCAATCCAACCCAAAACCACTGGGATTCATGGAGGGATGGATCTCAGTTCCTGGGGCTCAGTCGGGAAGAGCAGCAGGAATGGGGAGCAGGGAATGGGGAGCAGGGAATGCTTACCTTGGAGCAGGGAATGGGGAGCAGGGAATAGGGAGCAGGGAATGGGGAGCAGGGAATGCTTACCTTGGAGGAGGGAATGGGGAGCAGGGAATGGGGAGCAGGGAATGGGGAGCAGGGAATGGGGACCTGGGAATGGGGAGCAGGGAATGGGGAGCTGGGAATGGGGAGCCGGGAATGCTTACCTTGGAGCAGGGAATGGGGAGCTGGGAATGGGAAGCAGGGAATGGGAAGCAGGGAATGGGGAGCAGGGAATGCTTACCTTGGAGCAGGGAATGGGGAGCTGGGAATGGGAAGCAGGGAATGGGGAGCCGGGAATGCTTACCTTGGAGCAGGGAATAGGAAGCAGGGAATGGGGAGCAGGGAATGGGGACCTGGGAATGGGGAGCCGGGAATGCTTACCTTGGAGCAGGGAATGGGGAGCTGGGAATGGGGAGCCTGGAATGCTTACCTTGGAGCAGGGAATGGGAAGCAGGGAATGGGGAGCCGGGAATGCTTACCTTGGAGCAGGGAATGGGAAGCAGGGAATGGGGAGCAGGGAATGGAATGGGAAGCTGGGAATGCTTACCTTGGAGCTGGAAATGGGGAGCAGGGAATGGGAAGCTGGGAATGGGAAGCAGGGAATGGGAAGCTGGGAATGGGGAGCAGGGAATGAGAAGCAGGGAATGCTTACCTTGGAGCAGGGAATGGGAAGCTGGGAATGGGAAGCTGGGAATGGGAAGCTGGGAATGGGGAGCTGGGAATGGGGAGCTGGGAATGAGAAGCAGGGAATGCTTACCTTGGAGCAGGGAATGGGAAGCTGGGAATGGGGAGCTGGGAATAGGAAGCAGGGAATGGGGAGCAGGGAATGAGAAGCAGGGAATGCTTACCTTGGAGCAGGGAATGGGAAGCTGGGAATGGGAAGCTGGGAATGGGAAGCTGGGAATGGGGAGCAGGGAATGGGGAGCAGGGAATGGGGAGCAGGGAATGCTTACCTTGGAGCAGGGAATGGGGAGCTGGGAATGGGGAGCCAGGAATGCTTACCTTGGAGCAGGGAATGGGGAGCTGGGAATGGGGAGCCGGGAATGCTTACCTTGGAGCAGGAAGTAATCCGGAGCTGTGCGTTTCAGGGCCGCTGCTGCCTTCTCCCCTCTCCAATCCACGGCCAGAGCCTCCTTCAGTGGGCAGAAGATGAGGCGCTGCCAGGACATGGGATGAGAAGGATGCATGGAAAAGGCCCCGGCTCTTCCCAATGGATGAGCCCGGGATCATCCTCAACTTCCTCAAGGAACTAGGGAATGGTTTGGATGCAAGGGGCCTTAAAGCTCATCCCGTTGCAAGCAAGGGGAAGGGGGCTCCTTCCATCCTTGAATGCTGCCAGGGATGGAGCATCCAAACCCTCTCCATCAACGCATCCCAGTATCCCACCCCCGTCCATCTCAGTATCCCATCCACCTCTCCCCATTGGAAAGCTGGTCCTCCTCATCCCATCCCTTATCCAAAGGCCCTCTCCAGGTTTCCTGTATCCCTTTTAGGCTAAGGTCCCTCTGGAGCTTCTCATCTCCAGGCTGGACCACCCTAATTCCACTGCTATCCCTTGGGATCGGAGCTGGGGATGGGATTTGACCAAGCACAAACTGGTATCTATGGGAAAACCAGCTTCAAGGAGCTGAAGGTCTCCCATAGGGACACAGGGAAACAGCTCAGGGCATGCAAGGCTTTGGCATCTCCCAGATGCATCCGGAGGAATTCCAGGCTTGGAATCACACACAGACCCCCCCCCCCCCCAATGGCAGGAGGGTGACAGCTGCTTCCATTGGCATCCCGGGAATATTCCCAGCCCTTCCAAGGGGAAGCTGCACCCCTCAAGTGAGGCAAAGGGACACAAAGGGCAGCTCAGCTGCTCCTCCTCATTGCCAGGGGGGGTTTTCCACTCCTCCCACCAAATTCCAGTTGGGAGAGGGAAACAATGCCCGGCCCGGAGGCATTTCCATGTGAAAAGGTTTGGCTTTGGGGCAGATTCCATCCCCAAGACATGGAAAACCTCCTCCAAGGGGGCTCAGCCACAACAAGGGCTGGAAAACTGCTTGCATCCCATCCAAACCAGGATGGAATTCCCTCACACCAGGAATGGGAAGCAACCAGCTTGGGGCTGGGGGGGGGTCCAACCTATAAACACCCCCCCCCCCCCTCTCTGGGATAACCTGGCCTCATGGATCATTGCAGCACCAAAACCTCACCCTGGAGCTGAGATTCCCAAGGAATCCCTGCCCTTGGCTGGATCCCGGAGGTCTCCATTGGGATTTTCCCACTCACTTTCTTCACCATGGTGGTCTCGGAAGGATCCACTCTGGCTTTCTTGGTGTCTGGCCCATCCTCCACAGCCGGGCTGGCTTTGGGCACTACTTTGGGTTTTTCCCTATGGAAGTAAAAGACGGAGAAGCCCCAGGCCTTGTTTGTGCTGCTCCATAGGGAACGATGCCCGGATTCATGGAATGGTTCTGGTTGGAAAGGAGCTTAAAGCTCATCCAGCTCCAAGCAAGGGGCAGGGACATCTTCCCACTAGCCAGGTTGTTCCAGGAGCATCCAAACCTTTTCCATTAACCCATCCCAGTGTCCCTTCATCCCACTATCCCATCCACTTATTCCAATTGGAAGCTGCCCCTCCTCACCCAATCCCTTATCCAGGTTTCCCCTTCCCTTATCCAGGTTTCCCCATCCTTCATCCCTGTTTCCCTATCCCTCACCCACGTTTCCCCTTCCCTAATCCAGGTTTCTCCATCCCTTATCCAGGTTTCCCCTTCCCTCATCCAAGTTTCCCCATCCCTTATCCAGGTTTCCCCTTCCCTTATCCAGGTTTCCCCATCCCTTATCCAGGTTTCCCCTTCCCTCATCCAAGTTTCCCCATCCCTTATCCAGGTTTCCCCATCCCTTATCCAGGTTTCATCCCTCATCCAGGTTTCCTGTAGGCTCCAGAGCTGCTCTAAGGTGGGCAAATCCCATCCTTGATCCCACAGGACCAGCACACGGGGGGGGGGGGTTTATGGATCACATTGAGCTTCTCCTTCCCCACCACTTCCAAGTGGGAATTCCTGCCCCTTCCATACTCACTCCACGAACTCGTGGTCCCCCAGGTCAGCAAACATGTAACCATGGTAACCAAAGACATCCCCAGCGAAGAACTTGATGCTGTTCTTGTGGCAGATGTGGTTGATCCTCACCATCACATCCCGGGAGCAGCAGGTCAGGCAGACCTGGGAATGGCAATGGGAATGACATTAGGGGATCCTTCCATGGTTATTCCATGCCAATGAGTTGGTTTCCCTCCCTTTGCTCCAAGGATATGGGGACCCAACAGCTGATCTGGGGCTGGAGCTAAAGAAGGATGGATTTAAACCTGGGATGCATGGATAAAGGGGAGCTCCCCCATGTTATCCATACCCCCACTTGGATGTGCTGCTGGTCCTCCTCCAGCCAGCTTGGAATCCTCCCCATCCCATCCCAATGGAAGCAGGCAAAGGGAACTGAACAGCAGGGGCATGAAGAAGACCCCATCCCATCGCACCGCATCAAACTGCCTGAAGAATTCCTCAGGTTTGGCATCCACATTCCCAGCATCAGCTTTGACATCCACCATGGGGTTGAGGTTCTGGGCCCGCTCCAGGGAGGCTTCCGCACGATTCCGGCCCAAGGATCCTACTGGGATGAGGAACTGAGCCCGGGTGTCCTCTTGGGAAACCTGGAATGGGAGGAAACAGCAGGATGGGTTTTCCATAGGGGAAGTGGGAGAAGCTCCTGAGAGCTCAACGTGGCACAGAGACCAGCAAAGGAAGGAATCAAGCTCTGGGTGCTCTCTGCTGGTCCTCAATCCCTATGGATGCGGATCTGGATGCTGGGCTCGCAGCTCCCTCTTGTGCCCAAGGAGAGGCCAGGCCGTGGTCTGGAGCCAAAAGGCTCGGGAATTCCATCCCATCCACGGGGCTGCGGAGCGACTGCATCCCAAAAGGGAGCGATTCCAGCCCAAAACGCAGCCATCCCATTCCAAAACCAGATGTGTCCCAAACCAGCCTCATTCTGCTCCAAAAGGCAACAGTTTCACCCCAAAACGCCCCCATCCCACCCCAAAATGCAGCCATCCCATTCCAAAACCAGCCCTGTCCCAACCCAGCCTCATTCAGCCCCAAAAGGCAACAGTTTCAGCCCAAAATAGCCCCATCCCACCCCAAAAAGCAGCTCACCTGCTGATGGTCCAGCATGGTCAAGCCTTTGACTCCAGCCAGGATGAGGTTCTTGGCTACCTCCGCTCCCAGCCCCTTCATCCCTACCAGGAGCACCCGGGATGCGCGTAACCTGCGGCACAAAGGATCCTTTAGGACATGGGAAAGTGGGATTCCATGGGGCAGGAAAGGCTCGAGCCTCAGCATCCCTGCTTGGGAATAGGGATGCTTTGTCCTGAGGGAGGAAGGAGCCTTGAAAGCTGGGAACTGAGCCCTTATAGAGGGAATAGGGCCTAAGGAAGAGGGGTTCCACAGTAGGGAATAGGCAGGCATTGGCCTGAACCCTTATAGAGGTAATAGACCCTAAGGTAAAGGGTTTCCAGCAGGGAATAGGCAGGCATTGGCAATTCCAGCTGGGAACTGAACCCTTATAGAGGTAATAGACCCTAAGGTAAAGGGTTCCACAGTAGGGAATAGGCAGGCATTGGCCTGAACCCTTATAGAGGTAATAGACCCTAAGGTAAAGGGTTTCCAGCAGGGAATAGGCAGGCATTGGCAATTCCAGCTGGGAACTGAGCCCTTATAGAGGTAATAGACCCTAAGGTAAAGGGTTTCCAGCAGGGAATAGGCAGGCATTGGCAATTCCAGCTGGGAATGAAGCAGGAGCTATTTCTCCTCCCCCCTTTTCAAGCCCTATTGAGCTCCTGGGACCCCCCCCCCAGAAAATACAGAAGCCCCTAAACAGCCCTCAAGGTCCCCACAGATTCCTATAGGGCCCCCATACCCCCCCCCCCCATCACCTTTACAAGCATCTATAGGGTTCACCCCAGCACCTATAGACTCCTTCACATTGCAACCCTCCCTTTGATCCCTATAGGACCCCCAGAAACCCCTCCAGACCCATATAGGACCCCCATAAGCCCCTATAGAACTCCCCATAAACCTCTCCAGGCCCCTATAGGACCCCCATAAGCCCCTATAGGACCCCCATAAGCCCCTGTAGGACCCCCATAAGCCCCTCCAGGACCCCCATAAGCCCCTCTAGGCCCATATAGGACCCCCATAAACCCCTCAAGGCCCCTATAGGACCCCTATAAACCCCTCCAGCCCCCCCTACAACCCTCCCAAAGCCTCTTTAAGTCCCTCCTCCCATTACACATCCCCTCCAGGACCCCCCCCCCCCCCAGGCCCCTATAGGCCCCCCCCCTGAGGCCTCAATCCCCGCAGCTCCACGGACCTCTTCTGGGCCTCCAGCCCCCAGAGCCGGATCTGCCGGTCATACTGGGCCGCTTCCTCCTCGCTGATGCCGCCGGGGCCTCCCTCCTCCTTCTCCACCATCACCGCCGCCGTCTCCTTTACCTCACGGCAGCCCGCTCGGTACCCGGCACCTTCCACTTTCACCGGAGGGGGGGGGGGGGACGGACCGGGAGGATTCAGCTCCCGGTACCGGAGGCTTCTTCTCCTCAGCCTCACTTCCAAGCACCTCAACGGGAATCTCCCTTCGTTACAAGCTCCGTTACCGAGGCGAGGAGCCGCGGCTCGGCGCTTAGGGAAGCCCTCAACGCAGCAGTAACCCCCCTATGGACCGAGTCAAATGGATTCACCCTCGGCCCTTTCCGTCAATGGGGGGGTAGCGGCGCCGTTCGGTTGTTTCCGCCACCGCTCGGCTGTTTCCGTCAGTTGGGGGGGGGGTAGCGGCTCCGTTCGGTTGTTTCCGTCCCCACTCGGCTGTTTCCGTCAGTTGGGGGGGGGGGGCAGCGGCGCCGTTCGGTTGTTTCCGTCCCCTCTCGGCTGTTTCCGTCAGTTGGGGGGGGGGCAGCGGCTCCGTTCGGTTGTTTCCGTCCCCACTCGGCTGTTTCCGTCAGTTGGGGGGGGGGGGGGTGAGCGGCTCCGTTCGGTTGTTTCCGTCCCCTCTCGGCTGTTTCCGTCAATGGGGGGGGGGGGGGGTGAGCGGCTCCGTTCGGTTGTTTCCGTCCCCTCTCGGCTGTTTCCGTCAGTTGGGGGGGGGGGTGAGCGGCTCCGTTCGGTTGTTTCCGTCCCCACTCGGCCCTTTCCGTCAATGGGGGGGCAGCGGTGCCGTTCGGTTGTTTCCGTCCCCACTCGGCTGTTTCCGTCAATGGGGGGGGGGGGGGGAGCGGCGACGTTCGGTTGTTTCCGCCACCGCTCGGCTCTTTCCGTCAGTTGGGGGGGGGGCAGCGGCTCCGTTCGGTTGTTTCCGTCCCCACTCGGCTGTTTTCGTCAATGGGGGGGGGGTGAGCGGCTCCGTTCGGTTGTTTCCGTCCCCACTCGGCCCTTTCCGTCGGGGGGGGGGGGGGGGGGGTGAGCGGCTCCGTTCGGTTGTTTCCGTCCCCACTCGGCTGTTTCCGTCAATGGGGGGGGGGGGGTGAGCGGCTCCGTTCGGTTGTTTCCGTCCCCTCTCGGCTGTTTCCGTCAGTTGGGGGGGGGGGTGAGCGGCTCCGTTCGGTTGTTTCCGCCACCGCTCGGCCCTTTCCGGCCGCCGTGCTGGGGCGCTGCCTCGGCGCCATTTTGTGTGCTCTGCCCGTGGGGCCGCGGGGCCGGGCCGCCCCCCCCGCTGTAAGCGTGACTGTGCCCCCGGGTCCCGTTCCCCCCCCCCCGTCCCCCTTCCGCCATCCCGGTGTGTGCCCATGGCCGTGGAGAGCCCCAGTGTCCCCCCTTCCGCCGCCGCTTCCCCCCCGAGCCCTCATTCCAACCCCCCTTCTCCGTCCTGCCACCACCACGACAGCGGCAGCAGCTGCCTCCCCCGGCCGCCGCCGCCGCTCCAACACCACCACGGCCCGGACGAAAGGTCCAGTAACCGCCTCTACCCGAGAGCCTTCTCTGTCTGTCTGTGTCTGTCTGTCCGGCTCCCCGGACCAGGTTTGGGGGGGGTGGGGGGGGGTGGGAGCCGCGAATGGGGGGGGGGGGACCGGTAATGTGGGGTGTGGGGGGGGTTAGGCCTTGAGGCCTAAGGCCTAGGCCTGAGGTGGCGGAAGGAGGAGGGGGGGGGGAAGGTCTGAGGTGATTTGGGGGGGGGGGGGGTTAGGGCCTGTTTGATGAGGGGGGGGGTGAGGAGGAGGAAGAGGAGGAGGAGGAAGAGGGGAGAAGGAGGCCGCGGCCTAAGGGAGAGCGGGGCCCGGAGGAGGGGGGGGTAATGGAGGAGGCCATGGGGGGGGGGGGGGTTAGGTTATGAAAGGGGTTTTGAGGTGGTTTTAGGGGGGGTTTAGTGGGGGTTTTGGGGGGTTTTGGGGGGATTTAGGTGCTTTAGAGGGGGTTTAGGGGGGTTTTAGCTGCTTTGGGTGGGTTAGGGGGTTTTGGGGGGGTTTAGGTGCTTTAGAAGGGGTTTAGGGGGGTTTTAGCTGTTTTAGGGGGGGTTTAGGGGGGTTTAGGTGCTTTAGAAGGGGTTTAGGGGGGTTTTAGCTGTTTTAGGGGGGGTTTATGGGGGGTTTAGGTGCTTTAGAAGGGGTTTAGGGGGGTTTTAGCTGTTTTAGGGGGTTTTGGGGGGGTTTAGGTGCTTTAGAAGGGGTTTAGGGGGGTTTTAGCTGTTTTAGGGGGGTTTATGGGGGGTTTAGGTGCTTTAGAAGGGGTTTAGGGGGGTTTTAGCTGTTTTAGGGGGGTTTTGGGGGGGTTTAGGTGCTTTAGAAGGGGTTTAGGGGGGTTTTAGCTGTTTTAGGGGGGTTTATGGGGGGTTTAGGTGCTTTAGAGGGCTTTTAGTTGCTTTAAGGGGGGGTTGGGGTGCTTTAGGGGGGTTTATGGGGGGGTTATGTGCTTCAGGGGGTGTTTAGGGGGGTTTTAGGTGCTTTAGGGGGGTTTTAGGTGTATTAGGGGGGTTTTAGGTCCTTTATGGTGGGGTTTAGATGCTGTAGGGGTATTTTAGCTTCTTTAGGGGGGTTTCAGCTGCTTTAGGGGGAGGTTTAGGGGGGTTTTAGGTGCTTTATGGGGCTTTATGGAGGGGGTTTAGGTGCTGTAGGGGTATTTTAGGTTCTTTAGGGGGGTTTAGTCTCTTTAGTGGGGGTTTTAGGTGCTTTAGGGGTGCCTTATAGCCTCTTTATGGGGCTCTTGGCTTCTTTAGGGCTGTCTTAGCTACTTTAGGAGGGTCCTATATCCTTTGGGGGGGTTAGCTGCTTTAGGGGTGCCCTATAGCTTCTTTAGGGGGGGTTTAATCCCTTTAGGGGGGTCTTAGCTTCCATAGGGCTGCCCTAGCTTGGTAGAGGGGGCTCCCTTTGGTAGGGAAAGGCTCATGTCCAGTGCTGCCAGGCCTTAAAAAGCTTGATATATCCCTATATATCCCTGTATACCCCTATATATCCCTATATATATATCCCTGTATCCCTATATATATCCCTATATATCCACATCTGTGTCCCTTTACTGTTCCCAGCACTTCCATTTCCCCCTTTGACCCCCTCAGCTGGAAGTCTGGGCAGACACCAACATGGCTGGGGGGGGGGGTTGGGAAGAGGTAGATCCATAGGGAAGCAGAGAGGGAAGTTTCTGCCTTCCCCCCCCCCCGGAGCAGCACAGAGTGGTTTGTGCCCATGTGAAACCAAAGGGCTTTGGCTTGAATCAGGCAATGGGAGCTTCTCCTGCCTCTTCCCAGCACTGAGTAATCCATGAGTAACCTATGAGTGTTCCATAAGTAACCTATGAGCAATCCATGAGTAACCTATGAGCAATCCATGAGTAACCTATGAGCAATCCATGAGTAACGTATGAGTAATCCATGAGGAACCTATGAGTATCCTATGAGTGATCCATGAGTAACCTATGAGCAATCAATGAGTAACCCATAAGTGGTCCATAAGTAACCTATGAGTAATCCTTGAGTATCCTATGAGTGATCCATGAGTAAGCTGAGTAATCCATGAATAACCTATCAGTGATCCATGAGTAATCCATGAGGAACCTGCGAGTGATCCATGAGTAACCAATGAGTATCCATGAGTAACCAATGTGTAATTCATAAGTAATCTATGAGTGATCCAGGAGTTTCCTATGTGTAATCCATGAGTAACCTATGAGTGATCCATAAGTGTCCTATGAGTAATCCATGAGTATCCTATGAGTGATCCATAAGTATCCTGAGTAACCCATGAGTATCCATAAGTATCCTACAAGTGATCCATAAGTATCCTATGAGTATCCATAAGTATCCTATGAGTGTTCCATGAATATCCATGAGTAACCCATGAGTGGTCCATAAGTATCCTATGAGTAATCCATGAGTATCCTATGAGTAACCCACGCATATCCATGAGTAACCCATGAGTGATCCACAAGTATCCCATGAGTGATCCATAAGTATCCTACAAGTGATCCATAAGTATCCCATGAGTATCCCATGAGTAACCCCCAAGCTCCTCCACAGGCCCCCACTATGGAAGCACCGCATTGCCCCCCCCATGCCCATCCTTAGAGCTTCCATGTGACCATTGCCCCAACGTGACCAAAAGCACACTTTTCCCCCCCAAACCCGTGCCCGTTGCGCCATTCCCAGCTCGGCTCCTTGCGGGATGGCATTCCTTTGGGAATCCTCCATCCTCCTCCCCATGGCACTGGACCAAGCAGCGGAAAAGTGGCAAAAGTTTGGTTAAAATCACGCCAAAAAGTGTCAAAAACAACAAGAAAAAGACAAAAAAAAGGTGGCAAAGCAAGCACTGTTCCCAAACGTCATCACACACCCCTCCCCCATCCCTATGGATCCGATGGGATCAGAGGAAAACCGGGAGCATCCCAACATCATTCCTCCCCTTTGCCCTTCTCTTCCCCCCCTTTGCCCATCAGGTGCCTGGTACCCAGCTCCAAGCCAGTCCCCTCACACCATTCCAGCTTGAACACCATGCCCAAGGCTGGGAATTCCCTCTTTTCCCTTCCACTTGATGGGATTTGGGATTCCCTGGTGGCCCAAAGCACACGTTCCTGCCCTGCTTCCCCCTTTCCCATTGGGGGGGGGGGGAATTCCCAGTGTTCCCTCCTAAGCACACGGTGATGGTTTGATCCCGTGGCATTCCAGAGGGATTTCCACATCAAACAACAGCCAGGGATGACTTTCCTGCCTTTGTGTCCTTGCTTTTATGGGCCTGGTTCCTTCCATGCCATAACTTTGCCATGGAATTGCAGGGATGGCAAAGCAGGAATTGTCATCAGGAATCCGTAGGGATTGGTGGATGGTTCCCTATGGATAAACAGGAGCAGGAGGAGGCAAAACTTCATCTCCAGGCCTTTTCCTGGTGCCATTCCCAGCTCCTCCTGGTGCTCGGGATCCCTATGGAGCTGCTCCTGTATCCCAACACTGGGCCCATCTGGATCCTGCCATTCCCTGGATTTCCAAGGGTTGCTGGGCTGAAGCTTTGTTGGAGCAGGTTAAAGCAAAGCCCAGCCCCTGGAATTGTGTGTTATTCCAGGAACTGGGATGTATCCCGGTGCCAGTATGTGTCCCATTCCACATTAGGGTTTCATAGGAGCAATGGGAAAGAGCCAGCCTGGAAGCACATTCCCTAAGGAAGCTCCAAGTGGGAGGAGAGAGCTGGGAAGCTTCCCTAAGGATAAATGGGGCTTGGAATTAGGGATGGCAGGAGGGGGATTAGCCCTGAGGAGTGGGCAAAGCATCTCCCTTATTCCTTAATGGATGCTCTTCCCGCTTGCTTCCCAATGGGAATGAATCCTAAGGAGGAGAGCTCAGGCCCTTTGGGATCAGGTTGGGATAATCCAGGTTTTTGTGAGGCTGAACTGGTGCTGCTGTTGAACCAAGCCTAAGGAAAACTGGGAATACAGAGCAGGAGCCAGCCCAATTCCCAGCGCTGGGATAGGGAGCAGGGAGTTGGGAATGATGCTGTTTGATCCCATTAAATCCAGGTGTTCCCCCCCCATCCCTCCTTATCCAGCTCCATTGGCAACTGCAGAGGCTTTTCCAAAGGCTTCCCACTGCCTCCCCCCTCGTGCTTCGCATTCCTGGGATTCAAAGCCTGGAATTCCAAGCTGGCTCCAGCAGTGCCCAGTTTACACCATGGAAGCGGTGTTCCTGCTTTGTCTTCCTGAAATCCAGCCCATTCCCACTTGTATTCCAGGAGGAAGGAGCAGGGATGGCTGGGACAGGGCTTTTACTCCTCAGTGGCCGCTATGGCTTTCCATTGGGATCCAGCTTTGGAATCACCCAGTTGCTTCCCAACATCCTCCCTTTGGATGCTGCCCCTTTAAGCTTTTCCCAGCCCCAAAGCTGCTGGAATCCAGCAGGAAAAGCAGGGTTAGAACCTTGGGATGAGCAGGATTCCCTCATGGATTCATTCATGGCTATTAGTGGGCTCAATGGTGCCTTCATTCCCTATGGGCTGGTACTAACAGGGGTTTCCTCCCCAGGAGCCTGTAGCATTCCCGGGATGCTTCCAGGGAGGGTGGATCCACTCCCTAAGTGATGGTTGGGAATGCTGGTGATGGATCTAATGTGGAGTTTGGGTTTTAGGGAAGGGAGGAGGATGAGAAGGGGAAGGAAAAGGAATAGGAAAAGGAGAAGGAATAGGAAAAGGAGAAGGAATAGGAATAGGAAAAGGAGAAGGAATAGGAATAGGAAAAGGAGAAGGATGAGGATATCCTCACCCCCCCCCAGGTTTCAATCCCACTGCAACAGCCTGGGTCCTGTTGGGAGAGGATGGAATTCCTGCATATTCCATGCTTAATCCATTCCAAGAGCATCCCGAGTCTCCTGGGGTCTGTTCCAGAGTCCTTTTGAGCTGGAATTTCAGGGATGGGGCTCAGGGAGGAAGTTTGGGATTCCTTATTTCCACCTCTTCCCTAAGGAATAACAGGGCAACCAACATGGTGCTGCTATCCTGTCCAATGTCCAATACCATTCCCAGCCTTGGAGCTCATTCCCCATGGAAGCTGAGCATTGGAATGCGATGAGATGTTCCCTCCCCATGGACAGGTGGAGGCTGAGAGAGCAGGAGCAGATCCCAGTGCCGGAATCTGGCTCTGGAAAACCGGGAATGCGGGAGCCGAGCACGGCGCAAGGTTTGTGTTGTTTTCCATGCTCATTATCCCTGTTTCCTGCTCTCCAGGGAGGATGGGGAGCTGGAGGAAGGGGAACTGGAGGATGATGGAGGGGAGGAAGGGCAGGATCCCACCGAATCCCAGGACCGGGGTCGGAAGGAGAAGGGGGAGAAGCACCACAGCGATTCCGAGGAGGAGAAATCCCATCGGCGCATGAAGCGGAAGCGCCGGAAAGAGAGGGAGAAGGAGAAGAGGAGATCCAAGAAGAAACGGAAATCCAAGCACAAGGTGAGTGGAACGTTGGGAATCTCCCTGGAATCCCTCCTCTGGTTGCATCAATGGGATTCAGCTTGCGGGATAATGATGCCACATCATTCCTATGTCCATGCGAAGACATGGAGCCCAGGGAAGACAAGGAATTCCCTAAGCCAGGCTTGGAACTTGGGAAGCACGAGGAATGTGTTAAGGAAAGGCTGGGAGAGCTGGAGCAGCTCCAGGAAACCTGGATATGGGATGGGAGCCAAGGGGGAATGGCTTGAAGCTGCCAGAGGGGGCATTGGGATGGGATATTGGGAAGCTGTTCCCTGGGAGGGTGGTGGGATACTGATTGATGGAGAAGGTTTGGATACCCCATGGGTGGCAGGTCCCCTTCCACCCCGCATCCATGATTCCATGCCAATGGGAGCATCCCAAAGACCCCCAGAAGACGGGAGATGGAGGGGGAGAGAGGCCGGATCCGGGATGAACTTCCCTGTATCCCATCCCGCAGCGCCATGCATCTTCCAGTGAGGACTTCTCGGACTACAGTGAGGACTCAGACTTCAGCCCTGGGGAGAAAGGCCATAGGAAGTACCGGGAATACAGCCCACCCTATGGATCTGTGAGTATCCTATGGGAAGCAGGAGCTGCTCCCCATCCAACCGGCCCATGCGCCTGCTTCCCGAGCTTCCCTTTGCATTCCCTCTTCCCTCACTAACTCATTGCCTTTCCCAAAGTCCCACCAGCAGTATCCGTCCTCTCACAGCGCTTCCATGCCAAAGAAGAGTTATTCCAAGCTGGAAAGCAAGAGCTATGGCATGTATGAGGACTATGAGAATGAGGAATACGCTCACTATGAGGGAGAGGAGGATGAAGACCTGGGCAAGGAGGACTACGATGACTTCGTGAAGGAGCTCAACCAGTACCGCAGGGTCAAGGAAGGCTCCCACCGCGGCCGAGGTGCATCCCTGGGATGGGATCTCGGGAAGCAATTCCCTATGGAGGTGCTGGCAGGCTGGGATGGGTTAAATGGAGAAGGCTCAAATGCCTCGTCCCCAATTGAGGGCCAGGTTGGAGCATCCCTGCCTGTGGATGAGCTTTTAAGCTCTTTTCCAACCCAAACCATTCCATGATCCTATGAAAACCATCTGGGATGGAGATGGGAATCTGGTCCCATTGGGATGTCCCTGAAAGCGTTGATGGGGGGGGGGGGGAGCTGAAATCCATTTGTCTTCTCCCACATCCATCCTTTGGACAGCCTCAAACGTGATGCCCTCTGAACTGGGCCTGTTGGATCCTATTCCCAGTATTCCCATGGCTTCTTGTGCTTCCCAATGGGATGAAGCCCATCCCATCCTTTCCCATCCCTGTATCCGCAGGAGGCCGTGGCCGGGGCCGCGGGTACCGAGGCCGAGGTGGCCGTGGTGGGATGCGAGGCCGGGGCCTGGGCCGGGGCAGCCGGGGCCGGGGCCGGGGGGAGCACCCGGATGAGGAGGAGGAGATGTACGAGGAGGAGATGGAGGTGAGCCGGACTTCCCATGGGATGGATGGGAGCCTGGGAATGTTGCTGCCTCCTCACGCTGCTGCATTCCTGCCCTGCAGTACTGCGACCCCGAGGAGCCCATGGATGAGGATGACTACATGAAAGAGCTCAACCAGTACCGCAGGAGCAAGGAGAGCCGCGGCCGGGGTGAGGGAGACTTCCAATCCCATCCCTTCCCATCCCATCCCATCCCATCCCATCCTATCCCGTCCCTTCTCTTCCCTTCCCTTCCCTTCCCTTCCCTTCCCTTCCCTTCCCTTCTTTCCCTTCCCTTCCCATCCCATCACATCCCATCCCATCCCTTCCCTTCCCATCCCATCCCTTCCTTTCCCTTCTTTCCCTTCCCATCCCTTCTCCCCTTCCCTTCCCTTTCCCATCCCATCCCCTCCTCTCTCCCATCCTCTCCCTCCCATCTCCACAAGGATTTCCATGAGATCCAATGGGATATGTTTCAGGTTTGAACCGAGGCCGTGGCCGTGGTCCCAGAGGAAGAGGGAACAAAGGGATGGGCCGAGGCCGGGGCCGAGGTGGAAACAGGAGCGGGATGGGGAAAGGTGGGGGCATGAATGAAGAGGATGATTACTACGACGAGGACATGGGGGTGAGTGTCTGGGATCCATTGGGATGCTCGAAATCCAGCCCCATTCCCAAAGGAATCCCCAATGGCTCTTCCCAGCAGCCACAAAGCTGCCGGCAGCATCCCCAGCAGGTTCCTCCGGGAACTGTTCTCCCTTTGGCATCCCAAATCCCGGTGGTCCCTCTGGGAGACACCCACGTGGGAACATCCTTTAAAATGCCCTATGGAATTCCCTGCTTCCCATAGGACGGCGGTGGGAATTACCGCCGCAACGACCACGACAAACCCCACCAGCAGGCAGACAAGAAGGGCAAAGTCATCTGCAAGTACTTCGTGGAGGGCCGATGTACCTGGGTAAGGATGGAGGCCGGAGCATCCCTAGGGATGCAGCCATGGATCCTGAGGCTCCTCCATCATCCCCTGTCCCTCCTTAGGGCGACCACTGCAACTTCAGCCACGACATTGAACTGCCAAAGAAACGGGAGCTCTGCAAGTTCTACATCACTGGCTACTGCGCCCGGGCTGAGAACTGCCCCTATATGCACGATATCCTATGGGATTCGGCTTGGATCAGCCCTTGCTCCCAAGGGCAGGGATGCACAGGGAGCGGGGAACCCGGAAGAGCTGCTGCTCCTGGTGGAAAAGGGTTGGGGTTTGGAAGGAAAAGGGAAGCTGGGAAGGGGGGGGGGTGTAAAAAGGGTTGGGATTTGGAAGGGAAGCTGGGAAGAGGGGGGTGTAAATCCATGCGTAGCAGGAACATCCATTGGGATTTGTTTTCCTGAACTCCCAGCACGGGACTTCCCGTGTAAGCTCTTCCACACCACAGGCAACTGCATCAATGGGGATGACTGCATGTTCTCCCATGAACCCCTGACCGAGGAGACCCGGGAGCTGCTGGATAAGGTACAGGGAGACTCTGCTGCACATTCCCAACGTTGGGAATGCTCCTGGGAATCCCCCCCCCCCACCTTTACCTCCTCTCCCCATCCCAGATGCTGGCGGATGATGCGGAAGCAGGTGCCGAGGACGAGAAGGAAGTGGAAGAGCTCAAGAAACAAGGAATTAACCCCCTCCCCAAGCCCCCCCCGGGGGTCGGGCTGCTCCCGACCCCCCCCCGGCCTCCCGGCCCCCCGGCTCCAACGTCTCCCAATGGGAGGCCGATGCCTGGGGGTCCCCCCCCGCCTCCTCCCCCTCCATTGCCCCCCCCCCCGGGCCGCAGATGCCCCCCCCCATGCACGAGCCCCTGTCCCCCCAGCAGCAGGATATGTACAAGAAGATCCCATCGCTGTTTGAGATCGTGGTGAGGCCCACGGGGCAGCTGGCAGAGAAGCTGGGAGTCAGGTTGGTGCTGAGCATCCCCCCATTGGATCCATGCGGGATCTTCCATTGGGAAGGGCATCTTCCATTGGGAATGTGGCCTTGGGTACTAAACCTCTGTCCAAGCTGTGTCTCACAACCCTCATTGTGGTGGGATGTATTCCATAGGGAATGTGGCCTTGGGTACCAAACCTTCTCCATCCAAGCTGTGGTGCACATATTCCATAGGGAATGTGGCCTTGGGTACCAGACCTTCTCCGTCCAAGCTATGGTGGACATATTCCATAGGGAATCTGGCCTTGGGTACGAAACCTCCATCCAAGCTGTGGTGGATATATAAGTGGATATATTCCATAGGGAATGTGGTCTTGGGTACCAGACCTTCTCTATCCAATCTGTGGTGGACATATGTGTGGATATATTCCATAGGGAATGTGGCCTTGGGTACCAAACCTCCATCCAACCTGTGTCACATCGACCTCATTGTGGTGGGACATATTCCATAGGGAACATGGCCTTGGGTACCAAACCTTCCCCATCCAAGCTGTGTCCCAGCACCACCAAGATTCCCATAGGGATCATCCCAGCACATCGGAGTCCATCCCTCCATGTTTTCCTTTGTTTTCCAGGCACCCAGGTCCACCCCCCCCGAGATTCCCTGGACCAGGAGGACCCCCGGGACCGATGGGGCCTGGACCCATGCACCCCGACATGCACCCGGATATGCATCCGGACATGCATCCCGACATGCATCCCGACATGCATCCGGATATGCACCCGGATATGCACCCGGACATGCACCCGGATATGCCGATGGGGCCTGGGATGAATCCTGGCCCCCCCATGGGTCCTGGTCCCCCCATGATGCCCTATGGGCCGGATGATTCCCCACATTCCGGAATGATGCCGCCCGGTCCTCCCGGCCAAGGCTTCTATGATAACTTCTACCAGCAGCAGGAAGGGCTGGAGATGGATCATGGAATGATGGGAGACCCAGGTACATCCCGAGGAGCGGAGATGGGCTATTCCCGGGATGCTGAGCAGGAAAACGGGATCTCAATGGGATTTGGGAATCTCTTTTCCTTGGCAGATGACTACGGAGGCTACGAGGAGCTGGAAGGGCCACCGGGAGAGCACATGTTCCCTGATCCCTCCTTGGATCCCGATGCCCTGTGTGAAGGAGGCCCCCCCGGCCTGGCCAAGCCTCCGGGCAGCATTCCCGACTTCCTGCCCTCGGCACAGAGGGCTCTTTACCTGCGGATCCAGCAGAAGCAGCAGGAGGAGGAGGAGAGGGCTCGGAGGCTGGAGAGCAGCAAGCAGGAGAGGGAGAATGAGGAAGGCAAGTGGGAAAAGCCAAGGTTTTCCAGTCGGATCCATGCGGGAATAACGTGGGTCTGCTTTGGAGGTGGAAGCTTGGAGAAGAGGGGGGATTGGGGAGGAATTGCATAGGGAATTGCGTGCGGAGTGTCTTGGGGAATGTCCATGGTGTCCCAAGCGGGAGGGAGAGGAGATGGGAAAGTGGGAAGCAGTGGCTGGAATGGGAGTGGAGTGTGGTGCAGGAAGGAGGGAGAGGGAAAAGGAGAGGGAAAGGAAAAGAGGGAAAGGGAGAAGGAAAAGGAGAGGGAAAAGAGGGAAAGGGAAAAGAGGGAAAGGGAAAAGAGGGAAAGGGAGAAGGAAAAGGAGAGGAAAAGGGAGAGGAAGAGGGAAAGGGAAAAGGAGAGGGAAAGGGGAAAGGAAAAGAGGGAAAGGGAGAGGAAGAAGGAAGGGGGAAGGAGAGGGATGTGCTCAGCATTCCAGCGGCAGGAGCAGGGAATGCTGAGGCCGTCAGGCACCAAAACACGGGAGCGCTTGGGAATGGGATTTGGGATGAGGGAGAGGGTCCCTGCCTCGCGCTTCCCATCCCCCTTCACCTGCTCCTCCCTCCTCCTGCCAGGCGATCCCGGGAACTGGTATTCCAGCGACGAGGACGAGGGTGGGAGCAGCGTCACCTCCATCCTCAAATCCCTGCGGCAGCAGAGCTCCGGGAATGCCGCTCGCCCCCACAAGGCTCAGGCTGGGAGCAGCTCCCGACCGGCCGATCCGCGCCTCCGGGATCCTCGCCTATCCCGGAATGCCGATCCCTGCGGAGAGCCGGGACCCTCCGACCCTCGCCTCGCGCGCCACATTCCCTCTGCCATTCCCAAAGCGGAGCCTCATTCCAGCGGCCAGAAGCCCCCTCTGCTTCCCGATGACGAGGAAGGGGAACGGGCTCTGCGGGATAAGCCCATCAGTATCCCGTTGGATGCTCTTCCCGGCCATTCCCTGCGGGATCCGCGCTCCCAGCTCCAGCAGTTCAGCCACATCAAGAAGGACGTGGTCCTCAACAAGCCCAACTTTGCCCGGATGATCCTATGGAGCCCCGAGGATCTCATCCCGCTCCCTATCCCGAAGCAGGAATTCATCCCCATCCCGGCCGCCCTCCAATCCATGCCCGGCCTGGATCCGCGCCTCAACAGATCCCAAGCATCCCTATCGGATCCCAGGCAACGAGCGGGGAACGCGCCGGGAGACGCCAACTCCTCAGCATCGGGATCATCGGGATCATCGGGATCGGGGCTCCCGGATTTCGAGCTCCTTTCCCGGATCCTAAAGACGGTGTCAGCAGGGGGGAGCCCCCAGAGCGACAAACCCAGCGACCCCCGCGTGCGCAAGGCCCCCTCCGATCCCCGGCTCCACAAATCCATGGATCCGGCCGCATCCCGAGCTTCCAAACCTCCGGATCCGGCTCCGGGAGGAGAGGCCATTGCTCCCTATGACCCGCGCCTGCTGACGGGCAGCGGGCAGAGCAGCGTCCTCAGCGCCATCAGCCTCTATGATCCCAGAACTCCCAACTCGGGTGGCAAAGCCTCCGAGCCTCTTCCCGAGGGATCTTCCAAGGCTCTGGAATGTGGGAAAGCCGCGGCCAAAGCCAAGGAGCCGCTGTTTGTCCGCCGCTCCGCTCTGGAACAACCGGAGGCCGAGAAGGGCAGTGAAGCAGCCACGGACAGGTACAACAGCTACAACCGCCCTCGTCCCAAAGCCACCGGGAGCATTCCCGGGAATGCCGGCGATCCCGCTGCTCCCCAGCCCGGTGTCCATAACCTCCCGGTCCCCCCCGTCTATGGGATGGTGAAACAGAGCTCCAAATCCGGAGCCGGGAGCCCCTTTGCTGGGAATAGCCCAGCCCAGGACAGTGAGCAGCAGGATGCTGCTTCCCTCAAGGATGTCTTCAAGGGCTTTGATCCCACAGCGTCGCCTTTCTGCCAGTAGAATTCCCAAGGCCATTCCCGACAATTCCCAACGCTTTGGGATTTGGGGTGTTCTTTTGGTTCTTTGCCATTTATTTTAAGCCCATTAGCGCTCACTTTAGCCGTAGATCCTGTATATAACCCCCCCCCCACACCATTCCCAGTGGAATTCCCAGCGGAATTCCAGAGCTTCCCCCCACCCCCCCCCTCCAAAACCATGTTTTCCAAGAGAAATCAGCGTTTTCCTCCATGCTACAAAGCGACGTTTCCATCCCTCCCATTCCCAAACCATCCCTGATCCAAGTCATCACCAAGGGGGGGGGAAACCGGGAATGTTCCACCTCCCAGAGAGGTGGGATTGGGCATCTCCACCTTCCCAAAGCCATGTTTCAGCCCCAAATCCCACCATTCCCACCTCCCATCCCTATATGGGCAATAAGGAGACAAAAACCCCTACAAAAGGTGGGAATTGGGCTTCGTGTCCGTCGCTTCCCGGTCGCATCCGGGTTTCCCGGGTGGATTTTATAGCGGAATTCCAGGATTTTTTTACACCCTCCCCCCCCCCAAACCGAGCCAAAAAGCAGGAAAAAAAAGCAGGAAAAAAAGCAGGAAAAGTTTCTATTCCTGACATTAAATTATTCCGCTCCCGTTCCTTTGCTCCTGCGGGATTTGCAGCTGGAAAAGTGGGATTTGGTGGGGGTTCCCCCCCCCCAAAAAGAGAAGGAATTCGGGTCTAAAGTGGTGTTTTCCCTATGGATCCCTGAACCAGGCGGGTTTGGGGGGGGGGTCTGGGGGTGTTCCGGAGCCATTGTAATAAAGGTGTAAATACCAGTGGGAGTCGAGGCTGGAAAACCGGGAATGGCGCCCGGACAATGGGTGCATATAGGGGTGGGTGGGGTGGGCATAGGGATGTATGGGGTGCGTATGGGGGGGTTGGGGTGCATATGGGGATGTATGGGGTGCATATGGGTGGGTGGGTTGTGCATAGGGATGTATGGGGTGCATATGGGGGGGGTTTGGGGTGCATATGGGGGGTTTGGGGTGCATATGGGGATGTATGGGGTACATATGGGGGGTTTGGGGTGCATATAGGGTTGTATGAGGTGCATATGGGGGTGTATGGGGTGCATATGGGGGGGTTTGGGGGCATATAGGGATGTATAGGGTACATATGGGGGGGTTGGGGTGCATATAGGGATGTATGGGGTACATATGGGGGGTTGGTGCATATGGGGTTGTATGAGGTGCATATGGGGGTGTATGGGGTGCATATGGGGGGTTTTGGGGCGCATATAGGGATGTATAGGGTACATATGGGGGGGTTGGGGTGCATATAGGGATGTATGGGGTACATATGGGGAGTTGGTGCATATAGGGTTGTATTAGGTGCATATGGGGGTGTATGGGGTGCATATGGGGGGGGTTGGGGTGCATATGGGGTGTATGGGGTGCATATGGGAGGGTTTGGGGGGCATATAGGGATGTATAGGGTACATATGGGGGGGTTGGGGTGCATATAGGGATGTATGGGGTACATATGGGGGGTTGGGGTGCATATGGGGTGTATGGGGTGCATATGGGAGGGTTTGGGGGGCATATAGGGATGTATAGGGTACATATGGGGGGGTTGGGGTGCATATAGGGATGTATGGGGTACATATGGGGGGTTGGGGTGCATATGGGGTGTATGGGGTGCATATGGGAGGGTTTGGGGGGCATATAGGGATGTATGGGGTGCATATAGGGATGTATGGGGTGCATATGTGGGGGTTTGGGGTACATATGGGGGTGTATGGGGTGCATATAACCCCCCCCCCCAAGAGCCAGTGTGGGGGGATTCCCCCCCATTGCATTCAGCCCGGGGGGGGGGGGGGGGGGGGCAGTTTTGGGGTGTTCCCCCCCCCCCCAATTTAGCCCCATAGAAGTGAGTTGGGAAGGAAGGGGGGGGGAGGCCCCCACCCGGGAATGGAATGGAGTGGGGGGGGGGGGGGGGCAGCCCATGACGCAAATGGGGGGGGGCCCTGGGGACAAAGGGGGTGTCCTGTCTGTGTACCCCCCCAAACATGATGTGGAGCTGAAAGGGTTTGGGGGGGGACCCCAAATTGGGGGGGGGCATATTTTGGGGGGGGGGTCCCCCAAGTTATTTGGAGCATCCCAAGTTTATTGGGGGGGAATCCCACATTTGGGGGGGCTCATTTTTGGGGGGGTCTCACTTTTAGGGGTGTTCCCACTTTTGGGGGGTCCCCCCTATTTTGGTTGGTCCCATTTGGGGGGGGTCCCATTTTTTGGGGGGGTCCCATATATTGGGGAGGTCCCATTTTGGGGGGGGTGGTGCCCCTTTTGGTGGGGTGCCCCCTTTTTGCTTGGTCCCCATTTTGGGGGGGGTCCCCAAATTATGGAGGGGGGGCCCTATCACACCCCACCCATGCGGTACAATGAGGGTTTATTGGGGGGGGGGGGTGTGGGGTTAAATACAAGCCTATTGGGTGCTGGGAGTGGGGGGGGGGGGGTCCCCCTCTTTGGGTGCCCCCCCCGCGGTTATGGGGGGGGGTCCTCGGGGCTGGGTCTTTGCAGGAGCTGCTGCTTCGGGAGCCCCTTGAGCTGCACCAGGAGCTGTTGGATGAAGCCCTTTGGGGGGGTAAGGGATAAATTAGGGCCCCCCCCATTAATTAACATCCCCCTATAATTACCCCCCCCCGCACAACCCTCATGGAATGCATTTGCCTTTTAAAGCCCTGTTTGGAGCCACAGCAGCCAAAGGGGAGATACCAAAAGGGGGGGGGGTTAAAGGGGGGGGGTGGTGTCACAATATGTGTGCCCCCCCCTTGCTTGTGTGTTCCCCCCCCCCCATTACCCCCCCCCATAGGTTCGTACCTCGGGATCGGCGCTGCAGGACTTGAGGATGAGCTGGATGCAGGGATGGATGCAGGCATGGATGCAGGGATGGATGCAGGCATGGATGCAGGCATGGATGGAGGATGGGGGGGGGGGGGTATGCGTGTGTGTCCCCCCCCAAAACACGCGTGCCCCCCCCCCCCCCCATCGACCCCCCCCCCCCCCAACCCAGCCATGGTCCGGTCCAAGCGGTCCCAAGCATCCTGCTCCAGCCGGTGCTGAGCATCCCGGTCCTGGTCCCGTTATCGTTCCCGGTCCCGTTATCACTCCCAGTCTGGGTCCCGTTATCGCCCCCTCCTGGCTCTTTGGCCCTGGGCCCACACGGCCGTTTGCATCCAAATAATTCCCTCTATTTTAGTTCCAATTCAATCCAATGTGGGATTTAAAGTGGGAAACAAGCTTTTAATCTCCTTGCAGCTCCTACTTAGTCTGATCCTAAAGGGCTTTGAGCACCTGGTAGTTGTAGCAACCCTGAGGAGCACTAGAGCAAACACACAAACCAGCTTCCAAATGCATTTGAGACCCATCAATAGAAGTTATGTTTGCAAATATACATAGAAACACTTAAACATGTTCAGCTACTGCTTTAAACAGTGAAGTCTTATCAGTACCAGTAGTTAGGCTCAAGACTTACCTTGGTTTAGCTGCATTACAGATGCTTGAGGCTGGCTGAAGCTCCTGGTAATGGAGTTTGAATGCAGTTCTCTTTCTCCACCTCCTGTTTCCGAAGCCTCTTACTCTCTTTCCATGTACATCTTCCCATGTCTCTCCAGTTAACCAGTTAACTCAGTCAAACTGGGACCTGTGTCAGGCTCAGCAAGACTCTCCCCACAAGCTCCATATGAAACATTGCAATTAAAAGCCATTTCCGAGTCCAATCACACATATAGGGCACACCAATCACACATATAGGGCACACCAATCACACATATAGGGCACACCAATCACACATATAGGGCACACCAGCCCCACATACTTTGCCTTGCAGTGGTACTTCTGTGGCAGCACATCATGGCACTTGGAACAAGAGCAGACCAGGCCACCTCTGGGCTCCCACAGCAGGAGAAGAGACCTCTGCCAGCCTAGGCCCGAGTTTAAGGTACCCAAGAAGAGAAGGTCCAGCAGCAGCCAAGCCCAGCCTGGAGTCTATCAGGCTTGAGAACAAGCAGCAATCCAGTCCACAACTCACCATCAGGTCCAGCAATTGCCAAGCTGCTCTGTAATCATAGAGAAGGTTAAACCAGGCGGTCAGTCTAAAGTCCAGATTAAGGATCTTCATAGGCAGGGACAGGGCTCAAGAGCAGCATTCCTCCTACAGAGCCCAAAGAGCAACTGAGGCTTAGAGCTGGGTTTAAATAGGGCTCCTGGGTGTGCTCTGGTGCACAGGTGAGGCTGTTTAGGGTCATTAAGGCTTCCTAATGCCCTCAGTGCCTTAAGGGGGCACCTGAGAGCAATGGAACATTCTAGTTCTATCCACAGGGCCCACAGAGTGAGGTGTGATTGCAGTGTTGGGATGGGGTTTGTTCCATCTGTTAGCTGGTGTCGTGGTTAGGGTTAGGATTAGGGTTAGGGTTAGGATTAGGGTTAGGTCTTATTCCTCACCTAGCCCCAGAAACACTCTATCAAATGAATGTTCTGTGTATAAGACACAACCACAACCACTTCATTTGTGTGGGATTCAGTAAATCCTCTTGGAGACTTTATGATTCTGTTCAGTTCTGGGATGCTTTGGAAGAGTGGGTCCATAACCACAACCCTCAGCAAGGCACACACCATTCTGAATGGGTACTTCCTATTAGCCCCTGTACTGTTTATGTCCCATTAACTTCACCCTACAAGGAGTTCAGGTGTTCACTTTCCATTCAGATCTGAAGAGAAATTTAAGACAGGATTTTTATGCTACCAAATCCTGACTAGTTTCAAACTGGTTTTGGTGACTTCTTAAATAATTATGGTCATTTCTGTCCTGTTTTAAGCTGCTCTTGCTCTTGTTGCCCACGGCAACGGCCCTGGGGGCCGGGGGCAGAGAGTGAGGGGCGGGCGGGGGGCAGCGTTGCGAAGCCAGGCGTGCGCTGAACAGGCGCAGCACCAGTACCCCCTCCTGGCCCTCCGGACCCGGGCGCGGGGGGCCCGGCGTTCGGGCGGGTTGGCAGGGCGCCCGGGCCCGGGTGGCCGGGGCCGGGGGGGGCCTTGTTGCCCACGGCAACGGCCCTGGGGGCCGGGGGCAGAGAGTGAGGGGCGGGCGGGGGGCAGCGTTGCGAAGCCAGGCGTGCGCTGAACAGGCGCAGCACCAGTACCCCCTCCTGGCCCTCCGGCCCCGGGCGCGGGGGCCCGGCGTTCGGGCGGGTTGGCAGGGCGCCCGGGCCCGGGCGGGCCGGGCCGGGGGGGGGGGGCCTGTTGCCCACGGCAACGGCCCTGGGGGCCGGGGGCAGAGAGTGAGGGGCGGGCGGGGGGCAGCGTTGCGAAGCCAGGCGTGCGCTGAACAGGCGCAGCACCAGTACCCCCTCCTGGCCCTCCGGCCCCTGGGCGCGGGGGCCCGGCGTTCGGGCGGGTTGGCAGGGCGCCCGGGCCCGGGCGGCCGGGGCCGGGGGGGGCCTTGTTGCCCACGGCAACGGCCCTGGGGGCCGGGGGCAGAGAGTGAGGGGCGGGCGGGGGGCAGCGTTGCGAAGCCAGGCGTGCGCTGAACAGGCGCAGCAGCCAGTACCCCCTCCTGGCCCTCCGGCCCCGGGCGCGGGGGCCCGGCGTTCAGGCGGGTTGGCAGGGCGCCCGGGCCCGGGCGGCCGGGGCCGGGGGGGGCCTTGTTGCCCACGGCAACGGCCCTGGGGGCCGGGGGCAGAGAGTGAGGGGCGGGCGGGGGGGCAGCGTTGCGAAGCCAGGCGTGCGCTGAACAGGCGCAGCACCAGTACCCCCTCCTGGGCCCTCCGGCCCCGGGCGCGGGGGCCCGGCGTTCGGGCGGGTTGGCAGGGCGCCCTGGGCCCGGGCGGCCGGGGCCCGGGGGGGGCCTTGTTGCCCACGGCAACGGCCCTGGGGGCCGGGGGCAGAGAGTGAGGGGCGGGCGGGGGGCAGCGTTGCGAAGTCAGGCGTGCGCTGAACAGGCGCAGCACCAGTACCCCCTCCTGGCCCTCCGGCCCCGGGCGCGGGGGCCCGGCGTTCGGGCGGGTTGGCAGGGCGCCCGGGCCCGGGCGGCCGGGGCCGGGGAGGGCCTTGTTGCCCACGGCAACGGCCCTGGGGGCCGGGGGCAGAGAGTGAGGGGCGGGCGGGGGGGCAGCGTTGCGAAGTCAGGCGTGCGCTGAACAGGCGCAGCACCAGTACCCCCTCCTGGCCCTCCGGCCCCGGGCGCGGGGGCCCGGCGTTCGGGCGGGTTGGCAGGGCGCCCGGGCCCGGGCGGCCGGGGCCGGGGGGGGCCTTGTTGCCCATGGCAACGGCCCTGGGGGCCGGGGGCCGAGAGTGAGGGGCGGGCGGGGGGCAGCGTTGCGAAGCCAGGCGTGCGCTGAACAGGCGCAGCACCAGTACCCCCTCCTGGCCCTCCGGCCCCGGGCGCGGGGGCCCGGCGTTCGGGCGGGTTGGCAGGGCGCCTGGGCCCGGGCGCCCGGGGCCGGGAGGGGGCCTTGTTGCCCACGGCAACGGGCCTGGGGGCCGGGGGCCGAGAGTGAGGGGCGGGCGGGGGGCAGCGTTGCGAAGCCAGGCGTGCGCTGAACAGGCGCAGCACCAGTACCCCCTCCTGGCCCTCCGGCTCCCGGGCGCGGGGGCCCGGCGTTCGGGCGGGTTGGCAGGGCGCCCGGGCCCGGGCGGCCCGGGGCCGGGGGGGGCCTTGTTGCCCACGGCAACGGCCCTGGGGGCCGGGGGCAGAGAGTGAGGGGCGGGCGGGGGGCAGCGTTGCGAAGCCAGGCGTGCGCTGAACAGGCGCAGCACCAGTACCCCCTCCTGGCCCTCCGGCCCCGGGCGCGGGGGCCCGGCGTTCGGGCGGGTTGGCCGGGCGCCCGGGCCCGGGCGGCCGGGGCCGGGGGGGGCCTTGTTGCCCACGGCAACGGCCCTGGGGGCCGGGGGCAGAGAGTGAGGGGCGGGCGGGGGGCAGCGTTGCGAAGCCAGGCGTGCGCTGAACAGGCGCAGCACCAGTACCCCCTCCTGGCCCTCCGGCCCCGGGCGCGGGGGCCCGGCGTTCGGGCGGGTTGGCAGGGCGCCCGGGCCCGGGCGGCCGGGGCCGGGGGGGGCCTTGTTGCCCACGGCAACGGCCCTGGGGGCCGGGGGCAGAGAGTGAGGGGCGGGCGGGGGGCAGCGTTGCGAAGCCAGGCGTGCGCTGAACAGGCGCAGCACCAGTACCCCCTCCTGGCCCTCCGGCCCCGGGCGCGGGGGCCCGGCGTTCGGGCGGGTTGGCAGGGCGCCCGGGCCCGGGCGGCCGGGGCCGGGGGGGGCCTTGTTGCCCACGGCAACGGCCCTGGGGGCCGGGGGCAGAGAGTGAGGGGCGGGCGGGGGGCAGCGTTAGCGAAGCCAGGCGTGCGCTGAACAGGCGCAGCACCAGTACCCCCTCCTGGCCCTCCGGCCCCGGGCGCGGGGGCCCGGCGTTCGGGCGGGTTGGCAGGGCGCCCGGGCCCGGGCGCCCGGGGCCGGGGAGGGGCCTTGTTGCCCACGGCAACGGGCCCTGGGGGCCGGGGGCAGAGAGTGAGGGGCGGGCGGGGGGCAGCGTTGCGAAGCCAGGCGTGCGCTGAACAGGCGCAGCACCAGTACCCCCTCCTGGCCCTCCGGCCCCGGGCGCGGGGGGCCCGGCGTTCGGGCGGGTTGGCAGGGCGCCCGGGCCCGGGCGGCCGGGCCGGGGGGGGCCTTGTTGCCCACGGCAACGGCCCTGGGGTCCGGGGGCAGAGAGTGAGGGGCGGGCGGGGGGCAGCGTTGCGAAGCCAGGCGTGCGCTGAACAGGCGCAGCACCAGTACCCCCTCCTGGCCCTCCGGCCCCGGGCGCGGGGGCCCGGCGTTCGGGCGGGTTGGCAGGGCGCCCGGGCCCGGGCGCCCGGGGCCGGGGGGGGCCTTGTTGCCCACGGCAACGGCCCTGGGGGCCGGGGGCAGAGAGTGAGGGGCGGGCGGGGGGCAGCGTTGCGAAGCCAGGCGTGCGCTGAACAGGCGCAGCACCAGTACCCCCTCCTGGCCCTCCGGCCCCGGGCGCGGGGGCCCGGCGTTCGGGCGGGTTGGCAGGGCGCCCGGGCCCGGGCGGCCGGGGCCGGGGGGGGCCTTGTTGCCCACGGCAACGGCCCTGGGGGCCGGGGGCAGAGAGTGAGGGGGCGGGCGGGGGGCAGCGTTGCGAAGCCAGGCGTGCGCTGAACAGGCGCAGCACCAGTACACCCCTCCTGGCCCTCCGGCCCGGGCGCGGGGGCCCGGCGTTCGGGCGGGTTGGCAGGGCGCCCGGGCCCGGGCGGCCGGGGCCGGGGGGGGCCTTGTTGCCCACGGCAACGGCCCTGGGGGCCGGGGGCAGAGAGTGAGGGGCGGGCGGGGGGCAGCGTTGCGAAGCCAGGCGTGCGCTGAACAGGCGCAGCACCAGTACCCCCTCCTGGCCCTCCGGCCCCGGGCGCGGGGGCCCGGCGTTCGGGCGGGTTGGCAGGGCGCCCGGGCCCGGGCGCCCGGGGCCGGGGGGGGCCTTGTTGCCCACGGCAACGGCCCTGGGGGCCGGGGGCAGAGAGTGAGGGGCGGGCGGGGGGCAGCGTTGCGAAGCCAGGCGTGCGCTGAACAGGCGCAGCATCAGTACCCCCTCCTGGCCCTCCGGCCCCGGGCGCGGGGGCCCGGCGTTCGGGCGGGTTGGCAGGGCGCCCGGGGCCCGGGCGCCCGGGGCCGGGGGGGGCCTTGTTGCCCACGGCAAACGGCCCTGGGGGCCGGGGGCAGAGAGTGAGGGGCGGGCGGGGGGCAGCGTTGCGAAGCCAGGCGTGCGCTGAACAGGCGCAGCACCAGTACCCCCTCCTGGCCCTCCGGCCCCGGGCGCGGGGGCCCGGCGTTCGGGCGGGTTGGCAGGGCGCCCGGGCCCGGGCAGCCGGGGCCGGGAGGGGCCTTGTTGCCCACGGCAACGGCCCTGGGGGCCGGGGGCAGAGAGTGAGGGGCGGGCGGGGGGCAGCGTTGCGAAGCCAGGCGTGCGCTGAACAGGCGCAGCACCAGTACCCCCTCCTGGCCCTCCGGCCCCGGGCGCGGGGGCCCGGCGTTCGGGCGGGTTGGCAGGGCGCCCGGGCCCGGGCGCCGGGGCCGGGGGGGGCCTTGTTGCCCACGGCAACGGCCCTGGGGGCCGGGGGCAGAGAGTGAGGGGCGGGCGGGGGGCAGCGTTGCGAAGTCAGGCGTGCGCTGAACAGGCGCAGCACCAGTACCCCCTCCTGGCCCTCCGGCCCCCGGGCGCGGGGGCCCGGCGTCGGGGCGGGTTGGCAGGGCGCCCGGGCCCGGGCGGCCGGGGCCGGGGGGGGCCTTGTTGCCCACGGCAACGGCCCTGGGGGCCGGGGGCAGAGAGTGAGGGGCGGGCGGGGGGCAGCGTTGCGAAGCCAGGCGTGCGCTGAACAGGCGCAGCACCAGTACCCCCTCCTGGCCCTCCGGCCCCGGGCGCGGGGGCCCGGCGTTCGGGCGGGTTGGCAGGGCGCCCGGGCCCGGGCGCCCGGGGCCGGGAGGGGCGTTGTTGCCCACGGCAACGGGCCCTGGGGGCCGGGGGCAGAGAGTGAGGGGCGGGCGGGGGGCAGCGTTGCGAAGCCAGGCGTGCGCTGAACAGGCGCAGCACCAGTACCCCCTCCTGGCCCTCCGGCCCCCGGGCGCGGGGGCCCGGCGTTCGGGCGGGTTGGCAGGGCGCCCGGGCCCGGGCGGCCGGGGCCGGGGGGGGCCTTGTTGCCCACGGCAACGGCCCTGGGGGCCGGGGGCAGAGAGTGAGGGGCGGGCGGGGGGCAGCGTTGCGAAGCCAGGCGTGCGCTGAACAGGCGCAGCACCAGTACCCCCTCCTGGCCCTCCGGCCCCGGGCGCGGGGGCCCGGCGTTCGGGCGGGTTGGCAGGGCGCCCGGGCCCGGGCGGCCGGGGCCGGGGGGGGCCTTGTTGCCCACGGCAACGGCCCTGGGGGCCGGGGGCAGAGAGTGAGGGGCGGGCGGGGGGCAGCGTTGCGAAGCCAGGCGTGCGCTGAACAGGCGCAGCACCAGTACCCCCTCCTGGCCCTCCGGCCCCGGGCGCGGGGGCCCGGCGTTCGGGCGGGTTGGCAGGGCGCCCGGGCCCGGGCGGCCGGGGCCGGGGGGGGCCTTGTTGCCCACGGCAACGGCCCTGGGGGCCGGGGGCAGAGAGTGAGGGGCGGGCGGGGGGCAGCGTTGCGAAGCCAGGCGTGCGCTGAACAGGCGCAGCACCAGTACCCCCTCCTGGCCCTCCGGCCCCGGGCGCGGGGGGCCCGGCGTTCGGGCGGGTTGGCAGGGCGCCCGGGCCCGGGCGGCCGGGGCCGGGGGGGGCCTTGTTGCCCACGGCAACGGCCCTGGGGGCCGGGGGCAGAGAGTGAGGGGCGGGCGGGGGGCAGCGTTGCGAAGCCAGGCGTGCGCTGAACAGGCGCAGCACCAGTACCCCCTCCTGGCCCTCCGGCCCCGGGCGCGGGGGCCCGGCGTTCGGGCGGGTTGGCAGGGCGCCCGGGCCCGGGCGGCCGGGGCCGGGGGGGGCCTTGTTGCCCACGGCAACGGCCCTGGGGGCCGGGGGCAGAGAGTGAGGGGCGGGCGGGGGGCAGCGTTGCGAAGCCAGGCGTGCGCTGAACAGGCGCAGCACCAGTACCCCCTCCTGGCCCTCCGGCCCCGGGCGCGGGGGCCCGGCGTTCGGGCGGGTTGCCAGGGCGCCCGGGCCCGGGCGGCCGGGGCCGGGGGGGGCCTTGTTGCCCACGGCAACGGCCCTGGGGGCCGGGGGCAGAGAGTGAGGGGCGGGCGGGGGGCAGCGTTGCGAAGCCAGGCGTGCGCTGAACAGGCGCAGCACCAGTACCCCCTCCTGGCCCTCCGGCCCCGGGCGCGGGGGCCCGGCGTTCGGGCGGGTTGGCAGGGCGCCCGGGCCCGGGCGGCCGGGGCCGGGGGGGGCCTTGTTGCCCACGGCAACGGCCCTGGGGGCCGGGGGCAGAGAGTGAGGGGCGGGCGGGGGGCAGCGTTGCGAAGCCAGGCGTGCGCTGAACAGGCGCAGCACCAGTACCCCCTCCTGGCCCTCCGGCCCCGGGCGCGGGGGCCCGGCGTTCGGGCGGGTTGGCAGGGCGCCCGGGCCCGGGCGGCCGGGGCCGGGGGGGGCCTTGTTGCCCACGGCAACGGCCCTGGGGGCCGGGGGCAGAGAGTGAGGGGCGGGCGGGGGGCAGCGTTGCGAAGCCAGGCGTGCGCTGAACAGGCGCAGCACCAGTACCCCCTCCTGGCCCTCCGGCCCCGGGCGCGGGGGCCCGGCGTTCGGGCGGGTTGGCAGGGCGCCCGGGCCCGGGCGGCCGGGGCCGGGGGGGGCCTTGTTGCCCACGGCAACGGCCCTGGGGGCCGGGGGCAGAGAGTGAGGGGCGGGCGGGGGGCAGCGTTGCGAAGCCAGGCGTGCGCTGAACAGGCGCAGCACCAGTACCCCCTCCTGGCCCTCCGGCCCCGGGCGCGGGGGCCCGGCGTTCGGGCGGGTTGGCAGGGCGCCCGGGCCCGGGCGGCCGGGGCCGGGGGGGGCCTTGTTGCCCACGGCAACGGCCCTGGGGGCCGGGGGCAGAGAGTGAGGGGCGGGCGGGGGGCAGCGTTGCGAAGCCAGGCGTGCGCTGAACAGGCGCAGCACCAGTACCCCCTCCTGGCCCTCCGGCCCCGGGCGCGGGGGCCCGGCTTTCGGGCGGGTTGGCAGGGCGCCCGGGCCCGGGCGGCCGGGGCCGGGGGGGGCCTTGTTGCCCACGGCAACGGCCCTGGGGGCCGGGGGCCGAGAGTGAGGGGCGGGCGGGGGGCAGCGTTGCGAAGCCAGGCGTGCGCTGAACAGGCGCAGCACCAGTACCCCCTCCTGGCCCTCCGGCCCCGGGCGCGGGGGCCCGGCGTTCGGGCGGGTTGGCAGGGCGCCCGGGCCCGGGCGGCCGGGGCCGGGGGGGGCCTTGTTGCCCACGGCAACGGCCCTGGGGGCCGGGGGCAGAGAGTGAGGGGCGGGCGGGGGGCAGCGTTGCGAAGCCAGGCGTGCGCTGAACAGGCGCAGCACCAGTACCCCCTCCTGGCCCTCCGGCCCCGGGCGCGGGGGCCCGGCGTTCGGGCGGGTTGGCAGGGCGCCCGGGCCCGGGCGGCCGGGGCCGGGGGGGGCCTTGTTGCCCACGGCAACGGCCCTGGGGGCCGGGGGCAGAGAGTGAGGGGCGGGCGGGGGGCAGCGTTGCGAAGCCAGGCGTGCGCTGAAGAGGCGCAGCACCAGTACCCCCTCCTGGCCCTCCGGCCCCGGGCGCGGGGGCCCGGCGTTCGGGCGGGTTGGCAGGGCGCCCGGGCCCGGGCGGCCGGGGCCGGGGGGGGCCTTGTTGCCCACGGCAACGGCCCTGGGGGCCGGGGGCAGAGAGTGAGGGGCGGGCGGGGGGCAGCGTTGCGAAGCCAGGCGTGCGCTGAACAGGCGCAGCACCAGTACCCCCTCCTGGCCCTCCGGCCCCGGGCGCGGGGGCCCGGCGTTCGGGCGGGTTGGCAGGGCGCCCGGGCCCGGGCGGCCGGGGCCGGGGGGGGCCTTGTTGCCCACGGCAACGGCCCTGGGGGCCGGGGGCAGAGAGTGAGGGGCGGGCGGGGGGCAGCGTTGCGAAGCCAGGCGTGCGCTGAACAGGCGCAGCACCAGTACCCCCTCCTGGCCCTCCGGCCCCGGGCGCGGGGGCCCGGCGTTCGGGCGGGTTGGCAGGGCGCCCGGGCCCGGGCGGCCGGGGCCGGGGGGGGCCTTGTTGCCCACGGCAACGGCCCTGGGGGCCGGGGGCAGAGAGTGAGGGGCGGGCGGGGGGCAGCGTTGCGAAGCCAGGCGTGCGCTGAACAGGCGCAGCACCAGTACCCCCTCCTGGCCCTCCGGCCCCGGGCGCGGGGGCCCGGCGTTCGGGCGGGTTGGCAGGGCGCCCGGGCCCGGGCGGCCGGGGCCGGGGGGGGCCTTGTTGCCCACGGCAACGGCCCTGGGGGCCGGGGGCCGTGCGTGAGGGGCGGGCGGGGGGCAGCGTTGCGAAGCCAGGCGTGCGCTGAACAGGCGCAGCACCAGTACCCCCTCCTGGCCCTCCGGCCCCGGGCGCGGGGGCCCGGCGTTCGGGCGGGTTGGCAGGGCGCCCGGGCCCGGGCGGCCGGGGCCGGGGGGGGCCTTGTTGCCCACGGCAACGGCCCTGGGGGCCGGGGGCAGAGAGTGAGGGGCGGGCGGGGGGCAGCGTTGCGAAGCCAGGCGTGCGCTGAACAGGCGCAGCACCAGTACCCCCTCCTGGCCCTCCGGCCCCGGGCGCGGGGGCCCGGCGTTCGGGCGGGTTGGCAGGGCGCCCGGGCCCGGGCGGCCGGGGCCGGGGGGGGCCTTGTTGCCCACGGCAACGGCCCTGGGGGCCGGGGGCAGAGAGTGAGGGGCGGGCGGGGGGCAGCGTTGCGAAGCCAGGCGTGCGCTGAACAGGCGCAGCACCAGTACCCCCTCCTGGCCCTCCGGCCCCGGGCGCGGGGGCCCGGCGTTCGGGCGGGTTGGCAGGGCGCCCGGGCCCGGGCGGCCGGGGCCGGGGGGGGCCTTGTTGCCCACGGCAACGGCCCTGGGGGCCGGGGGCAGAGAGTGAGGGGCGGGCGGGGGGCAGCGTTGCGAAGCCAGGCGTGCGCTGAACAGGCGCAGCACCAGTACCCCCTCCTGGACCTCCGGCCCCGGGCGCGGGGGCCCGGCGTTCGGGCGGGTTGGCAGGGCGCCCGGGCCCGGGCGGCCGGGGCCGGGGGGGGCCTTGTTGCCCACGGCAACGGCCCTGGGGGCCGGGGGCAGAGAGTGAGGGGCGGGCGGGGGGCAGCGTTGCGAAGCCAGGCGTGCGCTGAACAGGCGCAGCACCAGTACCCCCTCTGGCCCTATGGACAGGGGAGGGGGGCACGGCGATAGGGAGGGTGGAAGGGAGAACGGGAAGGGAGGCCGGGGCCAAAGGGGGGGGAATGTTCCTGAAAAAGGAAAAGGAAATGGGGGAAGGGGG